>NW_028241127.1:0-1000 GCF_964263255.1 Lissotriton vulgaris | reverse complement strand
ATTTTGACCCGTTTCAGGCACAGATATGACTTTAAGCACACTTATTTTAGTTGAAAAAGTCATAATGCACCTCCAACAGTCATTTAGAGTCAAAAGATTAAATGTTAAAATGTCATCATTATAGACCATTTTGGGAACGTTCGACATGTCCGGAGTCATCGTTTTTCATCCGAAAATTTATTTTTTTGGACTGTACCAAAAATGATTCAAAATGTCAATTGGATCGTGCCTCATGTTGAATAACCACTTTTTAAACCCTCACAGTGGCCAAAAGTGCCATTTTTACAGAGTTTTGCTTACTCAAAAGCTTCAATTTTGACCCGTTTCAGGCACAGAAATGACTTTAAACACACTTATTTTAGTTGAAAAAGTCATAATGCACATCCAACAGTCATTTAGAGTCAAAAGATTAAATGTTAAAATTTCATCATTATAGACCATTTTGGGAACGTTCGACATGTCCGGAGTCATGGTTTTTCATCCGAAAATTGATTTTTTGGACTGTACCAAAAATGATTCAAAATGTCAATTGGATCATGCCTCATGTTGAATAACCTCTTTTTAAACCCTCTCAGTCACCAAAATTGCCATTTTTACAGAGTTGTGCATACTCAAAAGCTACAATTTTGACCCGTTTCAGGCACAGAAATGACTTTAAACACACTTATTTTAGTTGAAAAAGTCATAATGCACATCCAACATTCATTTAGAGTCAAAAGATTAAATGTTAAAATTTCATCATTATAGACCATTTTGGGAACGTTCGACATGTCCGGAGTCATCGTTTTTCATCCGAAAATTGATTTTTTGGACTGTACCCAAAATGATTCAAAATGTCAATTGGATCGTGCCTCATGTTGAATAACCACTTTTTAAACCCTCACAGTGACCAAAAGTGCCCTTTTTACAGAGTTTTGCTTACTCAAAAGCTTCAATTTTGACCCGTTTCAGGCACAGAAATGATTTTAAACACTTATTTTAGTTGAAAAAGTCATAATTC
>NW_028241126.1:0-54717 GCF_964263255.1 Lissotriton vulgaris | reverse complement strand
ATTAAAATAAATATATATATATATATATATATATATATATATATATATATATATATATATATATATATATATATATATATATATGTGTGTGTGTGTGTGCATATATATATATATATATATATATATATATATATATATATATATATATATATATATATATATATCATGTGACCAAGCTTTGCAAGAGGCGAAACGCGTAATGGCGGCGGCAGGCTTGCTGGAGAATAAACACTTCAATTGAGCACTCAATCTGGGTCTGTTCCTTCGTCATTTACAAGTTGTGTGCTGGGGCGGCTGCTTCAGCCAGTTTGACGAATTTACGTTCATATATATATATATATATATATATATATATATATATATATATATATGTGTGTGTGTATATATGTATATATATACATACGCGTCAGGCAAGATTAAAATAAACACTGTAATGAGAATGCTGTTTGCCGCTTGAAGAAATGTAACCGTTTGGTTAACATCGCCTGCAGTGTGTGTCTTCATTGCTTTGGGCATTTGATGAACAATCTATGGACACGGCAGCCCTGCCGTGGAAGACGGCACTATCGTGCAAATCAGCGAGGCTGCGTGGTGAGGAACTGAGTCTCCGCCCCTTCTATGCAGCACAGGAGATGTGGCTCAAAATGACAGCAGCTCAATTCAGAGGCCCACGAGGGTGAACTTTTGCTATAATGAGGGAATGCGGCGGAACCCACTTAGGGTAATATGATGCTCTCATGCCAGGACTACATGTCCCAATATGCACGCAATAAATGCGGCCCACTGAGGGAGTGAACACATGGACTAATCAACCTATCAGAGCCTCCGTAGCGCATTCCCAGCAGCCTATGAATAACAGGTTTTCAACCTCAAAACGAGTCAGGCAAGATTAAAATAATAACTGTAATGAGAATGTTGTTTGCCGCTTGAAGAAATATAACCGTTTGGTTAACATCGCCTGCAGTGTGCGTCTTCATTACTTTGGGCATTTGGGGAACAATATATAAATATATATATATATATATATATATATATATATATATATATATATATATATATATATATATATATATATATCTTGACATTGTAAATTAAAAGAATCTCCCCTGTTGCATATCATGCATCGTGCGTGCAAACAATCATAAATAAGTCCAGCGGTTGCCACGTGACAGCTACCTATCTAACATAAGGCCTCGATTGATACTTCAAAAAAGAGATTGGCCAGAATTATTGCTAATTTGATGCAAAATAGGCAATGAAGGCTGCTTTTGAAACATGGGGCTAATCCATGAGAAACAGGTTAATGTAACAGTTCTCCAAATGCAGTCAGAATTTGAGTTAATGCTTCTTGATTTTGACTTTTTCCCAAAAACAATGGAAAACTGGGTACAAAAACAACAGATGCCCCTGGTGGAATTATTGCACATTTCATGCAGCTGTGTTGTGCAGATTCTAGCACTTAAAACATAATGGCTGATGTGACAAGTCAAAAAATTTCCCAATTTGACACAGCAATTACAGTGATGTCAATTGTTATACACCGTCATTATACGGTATTACTGTCCCGATGGGGATTACAAGTCCACAGGTTGGAAGTGTTTGACTCAGGGACTTTCTTGCAGAAAATGAGGGAAATGCGCAGGTGCAATATTAGGATGCCTGGTGCATAACTGTGGGAAATGGGAGTGGTATTCTTGATTACTGCAGTAAATCCCCATTTTCAGGGAACCCTCAAAGTACAACTCAAAATCCGATGGTATATACCACCCATGGAATTTGTCATGCGACTGGTATGAGTAACTCGGGGGGGGGGGGGGTGCAATGGATCCCTAAATAGCAAGGGGAAGGAATTGTGTAGCACCCACTTCTACACTAATGTTTCCACTTTCCACGAGAGACTGAGCAATACAAAAGATTTTGCAGCTGTGTAATTCCTCCCTTACTCAAATTTAATTATTTTTCTAAAGCTTTGCAGTCCTTATGCACTTCAAAACCATGGAAAGACTATAAACAGCAGGAAAATAAAGCCATCAGGGTAGGTTTGTGGGAGAAAACACCAGTGAAAATAACAATGTTTAGAGGGAAATGTATATAACACATTTTTAGTGATTGTCTCATGTGTGGAAAACATGGCGGCCGCTAGCTAGAGTGGTTCGCTCGTCCATGACGGAGCTCTCGCTGACATGTCCCTAAGGTAGATTGACGTTACCTTTTTGATCCTGCGCGAGAGGTGGCATTGAGCAGGTATACCGGGAAGAAGGTCGGCGGTTAGCGGCGTTGCAGTGCAGAGTGGAAAGCCTCTGAGAGGAGGCTGCAGTGGAGGCGGAGACGTGTGCAGTGGGCTGCGGCTCGAGTTCAGGACTTGGCGGGGAAGAGGAGCGTGTGAGCAGCTGGGCAGGCGGAGCTCCGCTGGGCCACAGTGCGGCGTGGTCTGTCAGCCGAGCCGCTTGGGAGCCGATCTGAACGTGTATTCAGCAATTGCAGAGGCTACACGTTTGAGAAGTGTTAGCGGTAAGGTGGCTGATTTGAGAGGAGAAGCGAGCGCTGTGGGGGCGTGCTGAGAGGCACCGGGTGGAGAGACGGCAAGAAAGCCGAGCAAGTGAGTAAGCTCTGGGTTTGGCCAAGGGTGGACGGAAGCGAGCGGCAGGTGGAGTTTCTACACACGGAGGATCCCAGAGAGAGAGAGAGGTTGAGCTGTCCCGTGAATAATTAAATAAACAGAGCTCACAGCCTGACAATAAGAGTCAAGAGTCAATAGTATCCACAAAAAAACAGTAAAACTGCAGCAACCTGCTTGGTGGAAGATTCTTATGCAGGTTTATGCAGGTTTATGCTCAGGTTTAGGTCCGCCCAGGATATATACATGATATTAATGGCATATCTGGGTTCCTCAGAAAGTAACAGTGCTGCATAAATATAAAGGTGGCCGGAGCTGATCAGAGCTGCTAATGTGTCGGGGGCAGACTCTTCTCCTTGCACCACACCGCTGGGGCGACGCAGCCGTGGAGCTTCGAAGAAGTAGGAGAGCTGCAGCATACAACATTTCTTCAAAAAGAGTGGCAACAACTAATGGGTGCGGTAAGGGGGTCCAGCAGAGGGGGAAGGTGAAGGCGCCTAGTTCCTTGGAAAGTGAGGTTAAGTCTATCGATAGCCAGGACCTCACAGATATACAGGGTTGTTACTCTTCACAAAATTTAGATTCTGCACCCAGACTCTTCAGATTTAACGCACAATCTAAAACCACTTGTCAGTCACTGAGTGAGGCTTCACATCCAACTATCACCAGAACCCTGGGGAGGCGGAAGGCTAAGGGGAAAGGAAAGGGCAGCAATAAAGATAAAGAATTAGTCACCCCTAAAGACCTTAATGATACAGGTCAAGTACAAGGCATAGAAAATAATCCAGGGGAGCAGTCTTCCACTGAGTCCACTGAGTCCGAGCCAGATTTTGAGCTAGATTTTGAGCAAGAAGTAGCAGTTGATAAAGAACAACCCCCAGTTTCAAGGGTATTAAAAAGGGGCAAGGAACGACAGCTACGATACACTGCTCTGAAGGAGCTACCACATAAGGCTAGCCTGAGCAAAGGGGTTTTTAAAACAAAAGATAGTAAAACCTCCCGAATCACACCCTCATTGAAGTCTTATTTTAAGGTCCTCCCCCAGGTCTTAAATGTAAACAAAGAGTCCCGAAAATTACATTATACACAAACTGTACTCGTATCAGTCGAAGATATTGGCGTCACTTCTACATCTCCCACATCTGCACTGGGTAATCTTGGTAATCTGAAGGAAAAGATTGGAGAAGCAGTAGGGGCAGGAGACCTAGCCAGGGCTAAAGAGATGGGGGATCCAGTTGAACGAGTCGATAACGACACTTTGCCGCCAGAGCAGCAAGAGCAGCAAGCCTTGACTGCAGGAACAGCAAGTGAGGTAAAGAATTTGGAGCAAGGTAATAGGGACTGTGAAACCACCGGGAGGGATGATACCATCCAAGCCATTCTTCTTAGTATGAGAGAAGAGATCAGAAATGGGTTTGAGGAGTCTAAGAGGTGTTTTGAGGAGTCCAGACACACTCAATCAGAGATCCGTACAATGTGCGAAAATCTGGAGTCTAAGGTAGACGGTCTCTCATTAAGAACTGGTGGTTTAGAGAACTGTGTTGAGGAGCTCAAGGCCACACTGGAGTCTGCTGAAGTGAAGATTCAGAATTTACGAAGGGAAGGTGACTCAGTCAAAGAGAGGGTCGAGTCTCTCGAAAATTTTTCCAGAAGGAACAACTTGAGACTTTTAAAAGTACCAGAGGGAAGGGAAGGAAGCGAACTAAAAAAGTTTGTTGCAACTCTACTAAAAGACTCCCTAAACTTGGATGAATCTTTGTCTGAGATAGAAACAGATATTCAGAGGGTACATCGGGATCCGTTCCGTCTTAAACCGGGTAGGGATAAACCAAGGAAGATCCTAGTGAACTTCTTAACGTATTCCTTGAAAGAGAAGATCTTGACCGCAGCCCTGAAAACCAAGACTTCGAAAGCTTCTGATTACTCCTTTGAAGTGAGATCAGACCTTTCCAGAACCACGCTAGACAGGCAGTGGGAGTTAGGTCAACGGATGGAGAAGTTTAGAAGCCTAGGAGCTACAGTGCAATTGAGATTCCCTGCCTTTCTAAGGATTATGTATAATAATAAAATGTATAACGTCAAGTCACCCTTGGAAGCAGATGAGCTACTTGTCACTATTAGTGAACATGCAAACCCCTCTGATTGTGGATGAAATTCTTGTAAATATATGTAAATGAGTAAAGGGTAAGATAGGTAAGATAGGAAAGATAGAAAGAATAAAAATAATGAATTAAAAAAAAAATACAAAAATACAATAAAAAAAAGGGTAACATAATGAAGGGGGGGAAAAAAAAAAAAAAAAGAAGGGAGGAAAAAAAAAAAAAACACGTGAAATTATTAACACTTGGGTGAGGATGCACAAATCTGTTATTAAAAAAAAACACTATTAGGTGATATATCATAAAAGGTTGCGAATTGGCAATCTCACTATAGACTTCCACCCTAGTATATTCACATAAAAATCTCTGTGGTAACAAATTGTAATGATGCCTAGTCTTTTGACCCCCATACTATCGCTCAAAACCTATATTCGGACTTTAGAGTATTACTAATCGCAATATATATATAATAGAATAATAACCATTAGATAAGGGATTTACAACTCTGTTCTATGTTTCACCACTGTTTATATTTTAAATACAGTGACCGGTAAAATGATTGATACTATTGATAATAGGGCATGGAGCAAGAGCATGTCAGAGACGACAAGCTGGCAAACCATCAAGCCAGAGTAATTTGGGTGGGGTTTTCCAGGGGAGGGAGGGGGGAGGGGGGGGGGTAATGCAAAATACAAAAGTCCTCATAACCCGAACTTTATATTAACAAATAAGATAGATCCAAATGTGTCTCAAAGTGACCACTTGACCATAATAGTAAGAGAAATGGCAAACGATAGGTTGCCTCCCAGAAAAATCAATAGAGTTGAGGGCTGGGAAATTGAGTTAAACAACTTTATAATCTATGCCAGACATTAAATTCCTATCCTGGAACGTAAATGGTCTGCGCGTTAGAGCTAGAAGAAATAGAATCTTACAATACTTAAGAGACTCAGCCGCGCAGATCATTGCGATCCAGGAAACACATCTGAACAAACAAGAGATTACTGACATACTTAAAAACTTAAATGGGTTGATAAATTTATAACCACGGATCACAATGCTAACATTCGTGGTACTGCCAGCATCTTCAAAAAATCAGCAAAGGCCCAGATCACGGCTTGGAAAACAGATGCTAGCAGTAGATGGCTAATAGTCAATGCCCAGTTACACTCAAAAGCTGTTACCATCATCAGTTACTATGGGCCAAACCAGGATGACCCCTCTTACTTAAACATTCTGCAAAATCAGCTGATTTCTTGCTCTGACCCCATAATATGGGTCGGAGACTTTAATCTGGTCTTAGATCCAAAATTAGACAAATCTACAACCTCCAGGGCCGTAGTACATAGCAATATGAGGAATACACTGCATAGATGTATGTCGAATCTTGGGCTAATAGATATATGGAGACAAAGATCTGGGAACACTATGGGAGTCTCATACCATAACTATAAATACAGGCATAAATAACGTATTGATTATGCCCTATTTAGTTTCTCAATTAAGGATCAAATTAAAAGCATAGCATATCTGCCTATACATCTCTCAGATCACTCCACCATTTTTTTCACTATAGAATCAGAGCAGAGGTCCAGTCACCTATCCTGGTCTTTTGACCGAACAATCTTATTGGAGGACGTGGAGAAAGAGTATTTGAGGCAGGAAACTGTTTTCTTTCTAGAGCAAAACTTAGGCTCTGCTTCTTTGGTTACTGTATGGGAGACTTGGAAGGCTTTCATCAGGGGTTGTATTACTGGTAGAGCCTCATTCAGGAGAAAGGAATATGAAGAGGCTATTCGACATATAGAGCTAGAATTAACACAACTAGAATCATCAGACCAGTCCCTCGCTGATAAGCAAGAGGAGAAAACAGAACTAAAGGCCAAGCTAGACACACTATTGCAGGAAAGGATAAATAAAAGATGGCAGGCAAGCAAACTTGCACATTTCGAATACGGTGAATCCGCTGGAAAATTGCTGGCTTGGAAAATCAAAGCTGATCAGTCCAGAAACTTTATCAAGGAAGTGAGGGTCGCTGGGGAAGCTAGTAGTAGGGTAACAGATACAGCCATTGGGGAAGCCTTTAATGAGTTCTTCCAGAATATCTATACAGAGGAACTTAATGTTAATTCAAATGAAAGGAATGAATGGATGAATAATATAACTTTCCCAGAATTGGAATACCATCAAACTGAAAAACTAAATAAAGCTATAACAGAGCTGGAAGTTTCTAATACTATTAAACAATTAGCACAGGGTAAGGCTGCGGGACCAGACGGTCTCCCAGGAGAATTATACAGGATCCTTAATTCTAATCTTACCCCAGTCCTTACGAACCTTTTCAATAACATAATGATTAGAGGGGAGACACCACCAAGTTCTTGGGGGGAAGCCAATATAGCTTTAATATTAAAAACAGGTAAGGACCCAGCTGAGTGTGGGTCATACCGCCCAATCTCGCTTCTCAACAATGATTACAAAATTTTCACCTCAATTTTGGCTGCGAGATTGGGAAGCGAGATTGGGTCAATTATCCACTCTGATCAAAAGGGGTTTATTAGGGGCCGGCAATTGGCCGACCTAACCTACGACTTGGTGGGTGCCGCGGATATTGCTTCAACTTTTGGACTACCACTGGCAATCATGACCCTGGACGCTACAAAAGCGTTCGATAGAGTTAATTGCGCATATTTAAATTTAATAATGGAAAAATATCATCTGGGTCCTAATTTTTGTAGGGCCATAGGGTTACTGTATAACAACCCTAGAGCATCTCTATTAATAAATGGCACGCGAACAACTCCTTTTAAAATTAGTCGAGGAACAAGGCAGGGCTGTCCCTTGTCCCCCCTTCTTTTTAATTTATATGTAGAACCATTTGCGCAGTCTATCAGAGAGGATACCAATATTCCAAACTTTACTTTTTCGGGCTGGGACAAGAAGATCGGTCTCTATGCAGATGATATAATCATTTATACAACTGATCCCGCGCTGGCATTCCCAATTATTATAAAGAAAGCGGAGACTTTTGGAAAATTTTCGGGATATGAAATAAACGCTGGGAAAACCGAAAT
Organism: Lissotriton vulgaris; assembly: GCF_964263255.1. Classification (NCBI taxonomy): domain Eukaryota; kingdom Metazoa; phylum Chordata; class Amphibia; order Caudata; family Salamandridae; genus Lissotriton; species Lissotriton vulgaris. The sequence goes on along the minus strand of NW_028241126.1, from coordinate 46,927 downwards.
TATGGTTTGGAACATTCATAACCTCCAGCTCCCAGTAAAATCTTCATTGAGGTACTTGGGTATTACAATTACTAAAGATTTAGAACAGTTGGCTCAAAATAACTTAGCCCGTATTTCTCGAGAATCCCAAACCTTGATAAAAGCTTGGTCCTTTCTCCCGCTTACCATCTATGGGAGAACCAGCTTGATAAAAATGAGTATCCTCCCGAAATTTACTTTTATTTTTAATTCTATCCCGTTTGTATTTGACACCAAGGAGCTTGCAAAATGTCAGCAAAACATTAATTCATTTGTTTGGGGGTATAAATCCAGCAGATTAGCCTGGAAAAAACTGAGAAGGAGAAGAGAAAAAGGGGGGCTCGCATTGCCAGATCTGGAATATTATGCTTGGGCATTTCATCTGACCCACTCCAGGATGTTACTTAAGACCCCTTGGGACAACGCAAATGGGTGTATGTACAAAGCAATGCTCATGGGTTCGGATCTACCAGTGAACGGATTTCTCTTTAAGTTCGGACACCAGAAGTTCTTTAAAAAAATTAGACTAAAGTCACTATTGGGTGCTTTAAAAGGATGGTCTCAAATAAAGTCTACGATTGGGATAGGATATCTTTCCAAACATGCCCCGATTTGGGATTTACCGGGACTAGCGCCGCAAGAAGCCAACACAGTAAAAAGAGTTTTGCTAGATGCAGATATCACACAGTGGGGCGACCTCTTGGTGGAAAAATCAATCATAGACTGGGAAACTTTCAAATTTAAGGTAACAGCTTCACTCTCTTGGTTAGTATACTTGCAATTAAGTAGTTGGCTTTGGATTCAAACTAAGAAGAGAGCATTGATGGGTGAGGAGAGTATATTAGAAAACATCCTTGTTGAAAGACCTCCCGGAAAAAAGGAAGTAGCACTCTTCTACTGGCATATCATAGAGGATGGGGAGAGGCAGCTCAACCTTCCGGAAAAACTTTGGGGTCAAGAGGGTGAACCACATATGGAGGACATATGGGAGGAATCCTTTACCCTGCTCTATAAAATTATCAAGCCAGCATGGCTGAGGCGCAACCACCTCTTTACACTTCACAGAGCGTATTATTCCCCTAAACGCCTGTCGAAATTTCAAACTGCGAAGTGTTGTTGCAAATGCTCTCTCATTGCTGCCTCAGATCTTCACATGTTCTGTGAGTGCCCGAACATTGTTACCTTTTGGAAAGAAGTTCGAATAACACTCGAATCTATTCTAGGCTCATCTATTCCGTGCACATGGCTTTTAATTATTTTTGGAGTCAATGACAACATTAAGGGATTAGAGAGAGAATTTCTGTTTTACGCCATTTTATTGGCAAGAAGAGAGATCTGTAAAACTGGATTAACATAAACCCCCCAACACATGCAGAGTGGCTGTCTTCATTATATGTAATGTCAAAGCAAGACTTATCTAGAACCTGTAGCCCTCGCTCTCTAAGATTTTGGGACCTTTTGATCAATTGGAAAAGGGACATTAGTCAACCCGGGGTTTTCTTTTTTTTTTGTTTTTTTTTGTTTTCCCCCGGGTCCGATGATTAGGCCTAAAATCTCTCTGTCCAAGGGAGGCACCGGACAGCTATTGGACAACTGGCCGAATTGGTCTGAAGGGAGAATGTACATCCATGCTCTGCTGGCGACATAGGGGACTGACCCTCTGAGTACTTGGAGCTTAGCATTGGGCTTCTTGGTGCTATAGGGGGGTCGGCGCTCTTGTCTGTGCGGAAATGAGCACAGTTGGATCGACTAAACGGCTAATGAGGACAAAAAAATACATTTAAAAAAAATTTAAAATAAATAAATAAAAAAAATAAAAAAAATAACACATTTTTAGTGCATGTTTTCAAAGTTAGCATGCTGCACAAACTTTGTAATGAGCTGATTTAGTTTCTGCCACAATTTCACCGGTGAAATTTGAGTTTTCACAAGTACTCTTTAGATATCCCAAATGTGCAAGATGTTAAATGAATAACTACATTTCATGAGAGTCATTAGGATTTCTTTTCTAAATGCCATTTCCTCCTAAAGTATCATAAGCTGCCTGAGATCAGATCAGAATGAATGTTATAATTCGTTTTAAACTAGACCCTTTTTAAGCTTCGCATGCACAGTGCTTGCGCTGTGCTTATGAAATCTATAGTATTTAATATAAATCGTAAAAGGGGCTCACATCCTTCCCTTCCTTTTCATTCGTTTGTGTGCTTGCCACTTACTTTTTCTCTGTTTTTATTGGTTGTAACATATAGTTTCCTGTTGTTCTCCGCGTCTTACTCTTATCAGTGTTCCGCGGCTGACATACTCCTTTCCATCCGCTTGAACTTCTTTGTTATTTTAATTACGAGTGAGCACGCTACTTTTTTGATCTACTTCTTGGTGACTGTGTTGCTGACAGAGTGTAACGGCTTCACCGCGGCGCACATTCCGCTGTGATGCAGGCGAATTCCACGCATGTGCAGATCGGATGGCCTCCGGCCGTCTGATGCACACGCCCACCGTGACGTCGGACAGCAGGGGGCTGTCTGACGCATGGAAGTAGTTAAATGTAACATTTCTTTAGCGTGAGTTCTTTGCATGTATTTATATTTGTAGGCAAGGGAAGATTAAGCGATTTGCTTACAGGATGTTGAGCTGATGCAGAAACTTGAATGTGGTTCCCCAGCTCTGTAGCGTTGAGCTCTGGCCTCAATGCCACATCCTCACTCTTCTCTCTGAGTATTCAGCTGTCTGAATGGAGGGCGCTTTAAGCAAATCAAGCAGAGGCGTAGCTAGGAAGTTATCTGCCCTAAATACACTCTGTTCGACTGCATTTTAGTATGCCATTTCATTTCAGTGGATTTGCAAACTACCGAACCAATTGCCTAAGAAGTAAACATAATTTTTTTTCAATCACTCTTAGGCTCTTATGACATCAATTAACAAGACCTCTACAATGGCTTCTACAATGCATACAACTGGTAACTTTTAGAACTTCTAAACAAATTGGAGTTTTGGTATCATGTGAATTTGGGAAAATGTGTTTACAGCTTTGTCCCCTTTCAAAATGCACTTTGTGCGAGCAGCATCCATCAGCAAGGGTTTTGTTCTTCTTGCCTTCCTCGTCGTCTTTGCTTCCTCATGGTTGGTACTTGCACTCCTCTCTCTTTGACCCCTCCATGGCCTCTGCTCCACCTTCCTTCAAGAGAGAACTCAACCCTTATGGCAGATTTTGCTTTCAGCAGTGGCAGGATCTTGCTGCAAGAGATAAGAATGGCTGCTTTTACACCTTTATTATGCAGTGCTCCTTCATACCAAATCACACCTTGTTCAAACTGTTGGCCAAGGCCACCCGATCTTTAACAAAGCACTAAAAACCAAGAGATACCACTGCAAAACTCCACATGCAAAACTCCACATGCCTGCAGCAAGCAGTTTGATATCACCATGTTTTCTGTGGGTTGTCATGTGATGGCGGAGGCAATTGTTATGCGTTTATAAGGAGTTACATTCCCAAACTTTCAGTTTAGTAAAATGCACTTGCACTTTACATGAGAACCAGTTACACTACACATTCATTTTTTGTAGTCGTTGGGAGATTAAATGATTTGCGCAGAATCACAGGATGTTGAGCCAACACTAAGACTAGAACCATTGTTCCCAGGTCCTAAGTTGACAGCTCTGACTGCTACACCACATCCTTCACTCATCACTTTAGTGTGTTTTCTGGACCAGAGCCAAGAGCTCAGGATTCCCTCCAGAAGCTCACATAGCACTTAGCCTCTTCACTTGTGTTGCTTGTTTGCTTTTCCTAACAAGCACTCCTTACTAGTTCAGCTACAGCCCGTCTCTCGCCTCCCCATGTCTTGCAGTCCCCTCCTGGATCACACCTCGTAGGTTCCCCCCTCGTTTATTTATTTCTGTTTCCACAAATGCAGATTCCATCTTTTTGAGATACTTCAACCCATCCAATAAACTAATCTCTGAGTCTTTAAAATTATTTCCCTTCAGACTACAGGGATGAACATTAAGTGCCAGATGTACGAACCTAAATTGCCGTTGCAAATGGGCATTCGGCCCGTTTGAGACCACAATTTGGGGCATGGCCATAAACAAACCTCATTTTGCGAATCAGTGAATTTTACCGATTCGCAAAATGCTGTGTGCGACTCGCTATTAGGAAGGGGTGTGCCAAGGGCGCCGCTTCCTAATAGCGACTCGCATTTGTATGTTTGAATGTTTTGCAACTGCAATTGCGTTCGCAAATCACTCGCAATTTACCACCTACATCAAGTAGGTGGTAAACCATTCGAAAACCAGAAGGAGACCTCTTCCCCTTTATGAATGGGTCAAAAAATATTTTGTGAGGGCAGGCAGAGGTCACAGGGGCCACTGCCTGTCCTTAAAAAATGAAATTAAAAAGTTTCATTTTTCTTTTTTTTAAATGCATCCCGTTTTCCTTTACGGAAAATAGGATGCATTTTAATTTAAAAAAAAGCGTTATTTAAAAACAGTTACAGACATGGTGGTCTTCTGACCCCAGTAGGCCACCATCCCTTTGAGTGCTAGTCATTCCTAATAGGGTTGCAATTTGCGTCTGCCTCATTAAAATTTATGATGCATGCAATTTGCGACCCCATTAGAAATCGCAAATAGTGTCTGAGACACTGTTGTACATCCCAATTTGCAAATCGCAAATTATGAGTGGCAAATGCAACGCAATTTGCGAGTCACAAATGCAACGCAATTTGTGAGTCGCAAATTGGTAGGTCGTACATCCCGCCCTCAGTCCTCTGTGCAGAGGCACACAAAGGACCCCTGTGGCATGACTGAGCATATAATGCTACGAGATGTCTTGCAAGTCAGAGCAAGGTGCAGTCAGCGACACGCGGCGCAGTCTCACCAAATCTCGGTCTCCTGCCTCATCTGCATTCACACTAAGGAGCCAAGGGGTTGACGTGAGCTGACGATTGATTGAAGAAAACGGTAATCACTGCCATCTGTAACATGGAGACCATTGGCTCTGTTAAATGCTGTGTAATGTCAGACAAGCCAAGGGGACGCATATATGGATTTTTCCACGAGAGTGCAATACAACCAAGTTTATGATTTTAAGTATTTAGTTTCATTTCTATTGTATTACTTGTTTTCGTGTAGTGCCAGTACAGCCAGACTGGTGCTTCAGAGCGCTCAGGGGACAGCCATTAACATTGTGAGATGTAAATCACCAAACACACAGCTATTAACATGTAATGCTTTAAATGGGTTCACTGTAGGGCTGTGGCAGTTTAGTAAAATGTATTTTGACTTTGCATGAGCACCTGTTATATTAAGCATTCATTTTTTTTAGTTGTGGGGAGAGTAAATGATTTGCCCAGAATCACAGGATGTTGAGCCAACGCCAAAACTTGAACCGTGGTCCTCAGGTCAGAAATCAGCAGCTTTAACTGCTACACCACATCCTTTTCTCATCTCTTTAGTGTGTTTTCTGGGACATTGCCAATAGCAGAGAATTTTCTACAGAAGCTCCCACTAGCACTAAGTATCTTTACTTGTGTTGCTATTTGAATTTACTAATAAGCGTGTCTTACGAGTGCATCTGCAGGCCGTATCTCTCCTCCCTGTGTCTTGCAGCCTCCTAGCGGGTCACACCTCGTTGCTTCCCCTCTCATTTTATTTGTTTCTGTTTCCACAGATACAGCTTCCATCCTTTTGACATCGTTCACCCTCATCCAATAAATTAATCTCTGGATCTTTTCAATCATTTCTGGTAAAACTACTGAAATGAACATTAAGGGCCTCATTACAATGTCAGGCGGATCGTTGCAGTTTCGAGACTGACCGACCTCCGGTCGGTGGTCCAGACATCACAATTAAAATGTGACTGCACCATCCCATTTCCTAATGGGAGCTTGTGCAGCAGCTGTAAACCGGCCGCAGTACAAGCTCCCATAGAGAAATGGGAGTTTCTGTTAATCCTTCCCGCATGGCAGTCTGTTCATGGTGCATGCCACACTGTGCAGGTATTAACTCGGCCCCCAACTGGAGGCCGCAGAGAGAAGGGGGGGCCAGAGTTGCTTTCCAGCAGGTTTTCCAGATCAGAAAGCACGACATGGAAAGCCTGTGGGAAACTAACACCGTAATCCCTACGGCAGTAACCCCAAAGGAACTGGCTTTTTTACAGAACAAAAATCCAAGAACCCCAGTGTTCTATGTATTGCCAAAAATCCACAAGGATGAAATAAACCCACCAGGACGTCCAATAGTTTCTGGATGTGAATCCTTATTCGAGCCGGTGGCCAAATACATAGATTTCTTCTTGAAACCTTTCATTGAAACAGTCCCAGCTCACCTTAAAGACACAACTGCATTTCTCCCAAAAATTGAGACCATACAGTTTGATGAAAACAAACAACTAATGGTGACGCTAGACGTCGTTTCACTCTATACCCAGATCCCCCAAGACCAAGCCCTTGAAACATTGTCATTTTTCCTGGACACACGTGATAGACCAGTGCAAGTACCTACTGAATTTATTCTAGAATTGGCTTCCTTTGCTTTGCAAAAAAACTTTTTCACTTTTGACTCTGAATATTTTTTCCAGGTAAAGGGAGTAGCTATGGGGTGTCCATTTGCCCCGGAACTAGCGGTGATGTACATGGGACTCTACGAACAAAAATTCATTTATAATGACAATCCCTTTAAAGACAGGATTTCTGACTATATGAGATATATAGACGACGTGTTCCTCATTTGGACTGGAAACCCTGAAACCCTTAATGAATTTGTCGATTGGCTGAATGCACGTACAAATGACATAAAATTTAGCTGTACGGCATCAAATAAATCCATAACATTCTTGGATGCAAAAAATTGAACCATTTGACGGAGGCCTTGGGACCACCTTGTTCCGTAAAACGACGGACAGAAAAGGAGGAACTATGTGAAATATAATCTTGCCAAAGCTGAAAAGGATGCATTACTTACCTTGAAAAATGACAAAACAGTGGTTGTGAAGCAAGCGGACAAAGGGGGAGCGGTGGTAGTCTGGGACATTAACAAATATAAAACAGAAGTCTATCGACAATTGAATGACATTACATGCTATAGACGCATTGCAAAAAAAATCCTACAAATGAACTTCAGAGTCAACTGTTTCAGATCATTCAAAAAGGATTCGACCAAGGCTTTGTAGGCCCAAAGGAACTGGCTTTTTTACAGAACAAAAATCCAAGAACCCCAGTGTTCTATGTATTGCCAAAAATCCACAAGGATGAAATAAACCCACCAGGACGTCCAATAGTTTCTGGATGTGAATCCTTATTCGAGCCGGTGGCCAAATACATAGATTTCTTCTTGAAACCTTTCATTGAAACAGTCCCAGCTCACCTTAAAGACACAACTGCATTTCTCCAAAATATTGAGACCATACAGTTTGATGAAAACAAACAACTAATGGTGACGCTAGATGTCGTTTCACTCTATACCCAGATCCCCCAAGACCAAGCCCTTGAAACATTGTCATTTTTCCTGGACACACGTGATAGACCAGTGCAAGTACCTACTGAATTTATTCTAGAATTGGCTTCCTTTGCTTTGCAAAAAAAAATTTCACTTTTGACTCTGAATATTTTTTCCAGGTAAAGGGAGTAGCTATGGGGTGTCCATTTGCCCCGGAACTAGCGGTGATGTACATGGGACTCTACGAACAAAAATTCATTTATAATGACAATCCCTTTAAAGACAGGATTTCTTACTATATGAGATATATAGACGACGTGTTCCTCATTTGGACTGGAAACCCTGAAACCCTTAATGAATTTGTCGATTGGCTGAATGCACGTACAAATGACATAAAATTTAGCTGTACGGCATCAAATAAATCCATAACATTCTTGGATGTAAAAATTGAACCATTTGACGGAGGCCTTGGGACCACCTTGTTCCGTAAAACGACGGACAGAAATAAAGCATTGTTGTACTCTAGCAATCATCCACGCAGCTTGAGACAAAATCTACCTTTGGGACAATTCCTCAGAATTCGCAGGAATTGTTCAAGAAAAGAGGATTATTTTGAACATGCCAATTTACTGAAGGAGAGGCTTCTCCTACGAGGGTACCCAAAGAAACTATTAAAAAATTAGCTTAAAGGGGCGTGGCTTGGACGGCAGTGCGAATGGCCGCCTAACCTCGAGCTCCGCAACACAGGAGAACGACTCCATCGGTTTCCTGCTGACCCGCTGTCCTTTCCAGCAGCAAAAGCGGTGTTCCTGATGCCTCACACCCTGCTGAGCCCTCCGGTGCCCTGATCTCTCCTCTCGAGGCTTCTGACGAGGAGTTTTGCAATCTTTTGGGGCGATCGCGCGCCAGCGCCGATTTCTCAAAAATGGCGCCGCTCCGTCACGTCGGAGATGCCTGACGACCTCTCTGGTCTCTGGTAACCAGCAACACCTGGACGAGTTCGCCACAGCCGAGGATGTCAGCTGCTCCCCGGTTTTCCACCTATGCCGGTAAGAAGCGAGAGCTAACACGCTCTCACAGCGCTGTGCTGACACTCTCTGCCCTTCTCGCCTGACCTAAAGATGGCGGCCGCCATCGAAAAAATGCTCCGACTCCTACCTGCTCCAAATACCAGCAATTCAACATGTGGGAGCCTGTAAAGTGAAGCGGTTCTCCTCTACCTTCAGGCAGAAGACCTCCTGTCTGCTTTTTGTGTGGTTTTCCTCGATCCTTGGGGGGTCGCATTTCTAGGTCACTTTTCTAAAGCACTTTGGCATCGTGCCCCTAACCATCATCTCACTAACCGGCACCTAGCTCTGCTCTCCCTATAAGCTGACTCAGCTAATCTCCTAATATTACCAGCCTCACAAGGAAGCCTTGGATCGGGAGACAACACAGCGCAACTACACTAACAACGCCAATAAACTAGCCTGCACTAGGCTCGCCTGGCTCTGGGGGAATCACCGCGTGGAGCCAACCTTGAGAGTCTCAACAGCCCTAACCTGTTTGGCAACTCCCTGTCTGATCCCACCATCGTCGCTAGCTAGCTGGTAATCACATCTCTTCTCACACCCCACGTCCAGAATGGCGGGCAGAGAGGAAAAGACAAATTCTAAGAAGGTGAAACCAGAGCCGCAAATTTCTGACTCCCCCATTAAGAGCAAACCAGACATGGCGGCCACGATGGAAATGATTTTAAAAAAGTTAGGAGACCTCACGGTTATCTCCAAATCCACTAAGGCGAATACTGACGCTATGCAGCTTGAACTAACGGCTATCAGAGCTGATATGAATGACCTAAAATCCGGGCTGAACACAGCGGAACAGCGCATCAGCGACGTGGAGGACCTCTCACGTCAATCAGCGGCTAGAATACAGCGCCTTGAAAGCATCACTGACACCCTCAGGCGCCAGCAGGCTGAGTTGGAAGACCGCAACAGGCGAGGGAACATTAGAATTTTTGGCATTCCGGAAGGCAAGATGGCCGCCGAGGCGCTGTGGGAGTAAGTCGCACTCAGACCCCTCTCCTGAAGTTAAGCAGAAACTCAGGCACTGATGGGGATTGGAAAGCAGCATGCAATTCACCGCTATAATCAAACACAGAGGATCTATTAATCTTGCAGACTTGCTGGGGAAAGTAAAACTGTGGTACTTAAGGCTCCGTGAAAATTTGCTGGCGGAAATGGCCACCCGAGGAAAAGAAAAATCACAGCAGCAAGTGCCCATACCAGGCGCTACAAACAAAGACCCCATACAAAAGGATTCAGGAAAACTGGGCGCTATCCCAAAAACAAAAGCACCACCCAATAACAAGAAGACAACCCCCACGGTCTCTACCCTCACGAAAACTCAACTTCGCAAATTGGAGAGGGCCGGAGAAAAGGGGGAAAAAATGCTGACCCAGCCAAAAGACGCGAGAAGCGCCGGTATCACAACAATGCGGGATGCAGCGGCAGAAAAGAAAAAACCCGATACTGTATATCGGCAACCTTCTGTATCCGAGGTCTTCGGGGCCAAGATCCAAGCAGAGGCAGCAGGGGGCTTAGGAACATCGGGAGCACAGCAGAGCACAACAACCGGGCCGCCCGCAGGAGCTGCTCAGAGCGTCCTCGAGGACGCAAGCGGAGGCGTTGCTATGCAACCGGAGGTAACGGAGCTCACGCTTCCCGCGGAGAATCAAAGGACGAGTCAAGCAGCAGCGGAGCAAGACGGCGCTGTACCTGAGCAGGAGCAGCCACAGTACTGGGAGGAACGGAATGAAAACCAAGACTCAGATACAAACAAAGAGGTGAGAGAAGCTACTTGTGGGGGTGAGACGCTGAACACGGGGCTAATGCTCGAGGCCCTCATTGAAGTAGAGTCTGACATTCGCGAGGAGCAGAAACAAGCTAGCTTAGCAGAAATGACTCGTGCTGATGGGGCTGACGGAGAATTTTTTTCTGTCCCTGAGGGTTCGGACTCAACATTGGCAAGCAGCGAGGAAGAAAGAGATTCCTCTGACTCATTGTCGAGTTCAGAAGCTAGCGACAGTTCAAGGGGCAGAGGTACACAAAAAAAACGTAAAATATCATCTAGAAAAGCAGGCTCCCCCCAGATCTTCCATAAGGGAACATATAAAAAATTAGCATGGGATTACTCTGCCACCTCCAGCATATATAAGGAAGATGAGAATGAGACAAAAAATGATGGAGGGAAGCTGGACTTAATGTTTGCCATGCTGAAACAGATGCAAACTGAAGCTAGGGCTGAAAGCCGGAGGGCCAGGCATGATACGAAAAAAATTCAAGCCTCAATTAGGAAGATAAACAAAAAATTTGAAGAAGTCGAGGAAAGAATTATTGGAGTTGAGGAAAGAACCGGACGCCTAGAAGATGACGCAACTGAATGGCAAGCAGCTAGAGAGGGGCAGACAAAGGTCATGGAAGATCTGCAGTGGAAAGTGGAGGATTTGGAGAATCGCCAGAGGCGAAACAATGTCAGACTTCTCGGAATAGAGGAAGGGATTGAAGGCCAAGATCCGAGAGGCTTCGTCGTCAAGCTGCTAAAGGGAGCGTTTCCAGAGACAGCATGGAGTTGGGACCAAGAAGTGCAGAGAGCCCATAGATATCCACTCTTCGTAAAAAAAACACATAAGGATGGCTCAAACATACTCCCCAGGGCTATGTTAGTCTTTTTTGGTAACTTTCTCGCAAGGCAGGAGTTAATGGAGAGAGCTAGACCTAATGCCAAAAAAACGGTGGAAGGGATAACATTTTTCGCAAGACCTGACTTTTGCCATATAACAGTGGAAAGGAGATGGCGGCTAAGGCAATTGATCAATGAATTTCAGGCCCAAGGAGCAGAGGCATATTTACTGTTCCCAGCAAAACTAAAAGTTGTCGTAGCGGGCCGTACCAGAATGTTTTTCTCTGAAATAAAAGCGGGGGAGTTTTTGACAGAATTAAAGGAAAAAGGGGGGGCTCGAAGGAAATAGGCAAGGAAGAGAGTAGAAGAAATGCAATATCAAGTATACATACACGGCGACTAAAATGGACTATGCCTGATAGCTCAATATAGCAACTGATAAGAGGGGAGGAGAGGGGGAGCGACTCTACAGCGTCAAGCGGACACACATAGGTCAGGGATGACCTATTTGCCTGTCACAGGGGGGGAGGGGGAGCAGTCGGGGTGGGGGGGCTTAAAGGGGGGGGGGGGGAAATTCACGGGGAAAAGGTGCTGGTGTAAGGTAATACAGATTTGTAAAGAGTGGAGAAATGCAGAGTATATAGAAAAAAGCAAAAAAATATTTGAGGAGCTGGTAAAAGTTAAACTAGAATTATGGCACTTAGGATAATGTCAATTAATATAAGTGGGTTAAATAATTTGGAGAAAAGACAGAAGTTATCCGCGCTGCTGCGATTTTGGAAAATTGACATAACCTGTATACAGGAAACGCACGTAGCAGCTGATGAGAAATTCATGCTTGGCCAGATGGGGTTGGAGATCCTTGCTAATACAGGACAAGAAGAGCGAAATAAGGGGGTGGCAGTCCTGGCTAGAAAAGGGATGGCTAAAATTAAAAGGAAGAAAGAGGACTCTGAAGGGAGATGGGTGATGCTAGACCTAGAAACAACAGCGGGAAGATGCACTTTGGTCTCACTGTATGGTTCAAATGATGACGAATCAGACCTATTAGAATTTCTGGATAGTGAGTTAGCCTTGTGGCCAGAGCCCGTGATCTGCTGTGGGGATTTTAATATTAATGGGCTGTATGGAGTAATAGGTGCAAGCAGAAGTGGTTATCAAGGAAGGAAAAAAAAGGTGCAGAAAGCAATGCAAAATCTAGCTAGACACAATGCGTTGGTAGATATTTGGCTGGAGCTTAACCCATTAGGATCAGGCAGTACTTATTACTCAGCACCACATCAAACAGTTGCACGTTTGGACTATTTCCTTATCTCTAGCTCTTTAGCTAATAGGGCTAAAATAGATTGTCTCCCAAGGATAATCTCGGATCATAATCCGTTGGTGTTAAGTTTAGCAACATTACAAAAAGTGGGGGAAAAAATAAACCCGACATGGACATTTGAGAGAGGTCTGTTGAAGGATGAGGATTATGTAATAAGGATGCAAGAATGGCTGACACAATTCTGGGACATAAATAGATACTCAACCTCAGCAGATATGGTGTGGGACAGTTTTAAAGCAGGAGTAAGGGGGGAGACATTAAGTTTCTCTTTGACAAGAAGTAAAAAGGAAAAAGACAAGATGGATGAGGATATTAGAAAGTTGCTGGAGATGGAAAAAACGCTAGTAGAAGCAATAGAAAAACAAGATCCTATTGAACAGATTTTATTGGCCATAGAGATACAGAGATCAGAAACAGGGACCACCCTGGCACAAAAAACAGCAAGAAAATACTTAGCACACAAAGAGAAATGTTATGAATGTAATGAGAGGGTGGGACATCTGCTCGCAATTAGAACCAGGCAAACACTAGCTGCAGGAGAAATCAAAGAAATTAAGGACTGTAATGGGATAATTGTTAATAAAGTGGAGGAGGTGCAGGAGGAGTTCAGGAGGTTTTATGAGAGATTATACGAGCAGGATAAAAATGATGAGGAGATAGAAGCAAAGAGTTTGGAATATCTAAGGCAAGGCCATCAGGAGGGGCTGAGTATAGAAGATAGGGATAAACTAGATACACAATTAACATTACAGGAGATAAGGGACGCAACATTTAGTTTACCATCTGGAAAAGCAACGGGTCAAGATCAGATCCCAGTAGAATTTTACAAAACTTTCTGGGATGTACTAGCCAAAGATATTTGGATAATTTGCTGCCTGGCACAAGGAGGCAGAACGGTTCCTCAATCTTGGGCGGGGGCTGATATAATTGTATTATTGAAAAAAGACAAACCCCCCACTGAACCGGGTTCTTACAGGCCTATCACACTGCTTAATGCCGATGCGAAAATATTCTCGAAGGCACTGGCCAATAGATTGAGCAAGGTGATAGAGAAGGTGGTTTCACCTATACAACATGGGTTTATACCAGGGAAGGGAACCACGGAACATACTAGACAGTTGATAACCATTTTTGATGCTGCAGCGGCCGCAGGAGACCCTGTTGCGGCTATCTTTTTGGATGCCGAGAAGGCTTTCGACAGGGTCTCTTGGGCTTACCTTTGGAAGGCCCTGGAGTGGGCTGGGATAGGTCGAGGATATATAAAGGCAGTCCAGGCATTATACAAACATCCTAACGCGAGGATCCGCATTAATAGATCATATTCTAATGCAGTGCAGATTAGACGAGGGACCAGGCAGGGTTGCCCAGTCTCACCACTATTATTCGCAATATATTTAGACCCCTACTTAAGAAGACTGTCAATAAATAGGACGATCACCCCAGTTATGTTACACGGGAGAGAATATAAATTATTTGCTTACGCAGATGATGTGGCTGTCATAACACCTACACCAGAGGAGGCACTGGTTGAAATTGAACAGGAGGCTAGGAAATTCGGAGAGGTGTCTGGATATTCAATAAACAGGGGGAAAACTCAGGTTGTTCAGAACATACACACTATATTTGTAGACGCAAGAGTCGTATCAGACACAAAGTATTTGGGAGTCAGGGTGACGGCAGACCTAGAAAAACTAGTAGAGTTAAATTTGGAACCACTGCTAGACAAAGTTAAAAGCAACCTGGAGAGAGTAAACAATTTACACCTGACTCTCATGGGCAGGATCAACTTTATCAAAATGGTTACATTCCCAAAGTTCTTGTATTTGTTCAGGGCAATCCCACTCTTTTTCGAAGGGATTTGGTTTAATAGAATAGAATCGGCTGTAAACAAGTTAATCTGGGCACAGGGGAAGACACGCAGAGCATATCGGTTTTTAACACTATCACGCGAAAGAGGAGGCTGGGGAGCACCTGATTTTAGATTTTACTACTGGGCAGCAGCTCTACAATATTCCAAAGGATTATTAGGCGGAAGTGAGCAGGTGGAAGAGTTGGGGAGGAAAGGGCCGGCCAATGTATATAAAGCACTTCTAGGTAAGGCGGCAGAAAACGCTCTGGTAACAACTGTGGACTTCGCATATTTTAAGCACACAAGATTCAAGACATTGACTGCGATATATAAAGTCTGGAATGTGATAAAGAAAAAATTGGGACTGGGAAGGTACAACCGATATTTAAGGCTCTATAGAAATGATAGCCTTCCGATGGAAATTTTTGGGGATACGGTCATGAAAGAATGGTATGAGAAAGGGATAGAGAAACTGGGCGATATAATGGATGAAGGGGGAGCAATTCTAACGTTTCAAAATGTACAGCAGAGGTATAAAATATCTGGACATAGCTTCTTTAAATATCTACAAGTGAGGAGCTACTTTTATACAAAAACGGGGGGTGCAGGAGGGATGACAAGATGTAAAATCATGGACTATTTGGGAAGTACCTTCTCATGCTCAATAAGACAGCTGTATGCAGAACTACAAGCCTACAAAACTGATGATAGAGTGAAATACAGTAGTAAATGGAGAGAGCAGGTAAACGCAAGACCTGAAGACTTACAGACCTCCTTAGATTTTGGTAGAACTATTTTATGCTCTGCTACACTCCAAACCCAACACTATAAAACAGTTTACTCTTTATACTATACACCAGCCAGAATAGCCAGTTGGGGAGGCTCTACGGGAATAACGTGCCCAAGGTGTAATTCAGATCAAGCTAATTTAATACATATGTTTGCACAATGTCCACAATTATATACTCTAAAACTGGCAATAGAAGAGTTTCTAGAGAATTCACTCGACATAAAAATTAAATTATCTGAGGGGGTAATAATCCTGGGGGTAAGTCCTGAGGACAATATAATATACCCAGAATTCTTATTCATGGTCGCAGCAGTATATAGGATAATTGTCGCAAAAGCATGGAAGGACATAAATGCACCGACATTCCAGACCTGGATTGCAAGATTATTATCTACGTATAATCTGGAGAGGGCTATTTATGACAGAAAAGGAAGGAGGGCAAAAGCTATGGGGTATAAGATATGGTTTCCCATTGAACAGTGGAAGAGTAGGAAAAATGGGATGCGGTAATTTCTGAGAAATGTGTTGTATATATAAGGTTAAATAGAGACGGTGTATTATCTGCCATATTTATGTTTTTGAATATTAGTATTCTAAAAATGCATATTATGTTTATTTGCTTTATTATTTTTATTATGATTTAGCAGTACAAATCTGTATTTGTTATAAAAGACTATGTAAATGTATAAAAACACATTGGTTGTAACAGAAAAATGGGGGGGGGGGGGGGAAAAAAAAAATAAAAATAAAAAAAAAAAAAAAGAAAAGAAGAAAAAAATATTAAAAAAAAAAAAAAAAAAGAATTTTTGGCATTCCCGAAAACGCAGAAAAAGATGCAGACTCTTGCGTGACTTTCCTGGAAGCATGGATCCCCATGATCACCGGCATTGCTTTCCCGCATGGTCTGGAGCTGGATCGCGCGCATAGAATCCCCACATTCACTACTAACCGCGAGAAGGGTCCCAGACCAATGATATGCAAACCTCTCAGATATCAGCATGTCGAATTGATCCTACAATACGCAAGGAAGCAGCACTCCATCGTGTGGGAAGGTCAGAGGATCATTTTTACACAGGACTACTCCAAGGACACAGTGGAGGTTCGCAAGGGTTTCCTGGAACTCCGCGCCAAGCTCAGATCCAAGAGCATACCCTACTCTTTTGCAGGTCCAGCCAAATTCAGAATCATAATAAACGGCCGCCCAAAATTCTTCACGGACCCGAAAGATCTGGAAAACTACCTGCAAAATGGCCCACCGCAGGAAATGGACCAATCGAATGGCCCTTCTAACAAAAGGAAGACCACGTGACTATCCTGACAAAGTACAGGTCTATCGGATCGCTATCCTTTCCTGGTCACACCAATGTATGCTTGTAGTTTTGTGATAGATGCCTACTTTAGTTGCTTGCTAGTCCGCCCACTCGCTGTTACCAAGCATATATCCTATTTTCCCACTATCGAATTATCGCTTCCAAGCATACTATCAATGCTGTTAGATAAGTGACGATTCATGATCTCCTTTGGTTGGCAACGGTATTGGTGTTTGCTTGCATAATGTCGAGCAGGTTCTACTCTCACACTTAGACTCTATTACACAACGCAAATAGTCGCTACTAGTCTGTCATTATTGTTAATATATGTTGATGTGCACATATACTGCCCTTATATACTTATATACCCACATATACTGCCCTTATTACAGGGAGCTCAATCCGATATAACGATTCAAGTTTTCTCGACACAACATTTAGCTGGTTCTAACCTTTCTACTGTTCTCGTCTGCACGTTGCAGTCAGTTACTCCTGGTTTATTACAGCATATTAATGCGCACAAACGCTATCAATACGCACGTATTATTGCTGCAGTAATTATTACCCGCTGCCACACCTAATCTGGACATCTAAATCCTCTTACGTTTAAACTTTGGAACTAATGTATATCGTTTGCTAAGGTTTAATAACTCCTGTTTTGCCTAGCTGGGTACTGTCGTCGTACTCCCTACGTACGTATTGGGGGGGGAGGGGGGGAGGGGGGGAGGGGGGGAGGGGGGATTGGGAGGGCTTGCATGGGGATTGGGAAAAAGAGAGAGTTTACAGCAGATAATAATTGTTGGTACTTTATAGCATTGTATATCTTTTTGTGTTATTTTATGTCCCTTTTTCTGTCCGTTTCATACAGCTACAACACAAGGTCGCTAGTTCTATCCATAGCCATATCGCTAGCTCTGTTCACTTGTTACTGCATTAGCACACAGGCTTCCACGGGGATGTTTGACTCATTGTTCTGCCCCCCACCAGATCACCACTTAGCGATAACCTTGCCCGCTAATGTCTAACACTAAGTCAATAGCAGATGACCTCAACATAGTTTCGTTGAATGTTAAGGGTCTTAACCACCCTGTGAAAAGGAGGAAAGTGTTTGACTACATCGCCAAAACTAAGGGGGATATTATCCTCCTACAGGAAACTAAACTATCGGAAGAGGACACACGTTTCTTAAACATCCATTGGTCTTCCCATATTCTGTCATCCCCTGCACCGCACAAGAAGGGAGGTCTAATTACCCTGATATCAAAGAAGTCAAACATAACACTGGCTTCACACACTCATGACACGGAGGGAAGGGTTCTGGTGGCCCATCTGCGCAGAGAAGATGACCCAATTCACGTAGTGAACATTTATGGCCCCAACTCGGACGACCCCGGGTTTTGGGACTCAGTTTCCCGCTCGATGGAGCATATTCCTCAGGACGACCTTCTCATTGTGGGAGGCGATTTTAATCTTCCTCTAGACCCCTTACTAGACAGGCAGTCCAAATGCGCTTTTCACCCATCACGCTCACATGAGGCACTCCTGCGACTATGCGAAAGGTATTGCCTTAAAGACTCATGGCGTCTCCAAAACCCTGATGGGAGAGACTTCACCTTTTACTCCACTCCCCACAACTCCTACTCACGTATTGACTTTATCCTAATATCCTCTACATTTGCACACCTCATCGAGGAAACCGACATCGCCCCTAAACTGATCTCCGATCATGCATGTATCCACACCAAACTTGCAGGCTCCCGCTCTATCAAACCGCCCAGAAGATGGCGCTTCAACGATGAAACGCTAACCAATCCTGATGACAAACTACAGATTACTAAAGCCATTGGAGAATACTTACTCTTAAATAATGTCCCTGAAACAGATCCGAACATCCTCTGGGATGCGCTCAAAGCCACGATCCGTGGAGTTATTATTAATATAAGAGCAAGAGCCAACAAAGCGATAAACAAAGAACTGGAGCAACTGGAGCAGGAGATCAGATCATTAGAATCCTTACACAAAACCAACCCTCAAGACTCCAAACCCCTTGACCAACTTATAAAAAAGAAATACGAGTATAATTCCATCGTGAGCAAGAGAGCAGGCGTGTGGATCAACCGCTTCAAAGCCTTGAAGCTATGTGAGGGAAACAAAGCCGGGAAGCTGCTGGCCTCCTATCTTAAACACAAACAGAAACTAACAACCATATCTTCTATAAAAGATCCCGCTAATAATACACACACCAACCAATCCAAGATTCTTGATACCTTTAAGCAGTTTTACGAAGAATTATACAGGAATGATAAGCCCCTGGACCCAAAAGCATGTATAGAATACCTAAAGGCCCTTGACCTCCCCAGACTTTCTGAGATAGACAAATTAAATCTAGGGTCACCCATCAGTATCACAGAAATCTCGACGGCCATAAAATCACTCAAAAGCAACAAAGCCCCGGGCCCTGATGGCTTTTCTGCCTCTTTCTACAAAGCCTTTGACAATCAACTCTCCCCGACACTCCAATCCGTGTTCAACTCCACCGCCTCCAGTGGGAGTATCTCTCCCTCGATGAGTGAAGCCACAATAATTGTTATACCCAAAGAAGGGAAAGATCCCCTTCAGACTAAAAATTACCGCCCCATTTCACTTATAAATATCGACTGTAAGATCTATGCCAAGATCT
Organism: Lissotriton vulgaris; assembly: GCF_964263255.1. Taxonomy (NCBI): domain Eukaryota; kingdom Metazoa; phylum Chordata; class Amphibia; order Caudata; family Salamandridae; genus Lissotriton; species Lissotriton vulgaris. The sequence goes on along the minus strand of NW_028241126.1, from coordinate 27,856 downwards.
TAGCAACTAGACTAAACGCCGTGCTGCCCAAATTGATAAGTCCATCACAAGTAGGATTTTTGAAACACAGGATGTCGAATGACAACACCAGACTCCTATGCCATATACTTGAAAAAGCGAAAAACTGCAAAATGCCGATGGTTGCAATAACCCTAGATGCTGAGAAAGCATTCGATAAAGTCTCTTGGCCATTTCTTCAACATTGTATGGGCGCATTCAATCTGGGTAACTCTTTCATTAAAATGGTGATGGCCTTATACTCCGCCCCCTCTGCCCGTATATCTATTAATGGAACACTCTCTGACCCGTTCCGCCTATTCCAAGGAACTAGACAGGGTTGCCCACTCTCACCGGCTCTTTTTCTGCTGGCTCTTGAACCACTACTCACCGACATCAAGAAAAATGAGGACATCACAGGTGTCACCTTCGGAAACACTCAGATCAAACTAGCGGCATATGCCGACGACATCTTAATAGCCACAGAACACCCAACCCTATCAATTAAGGGGCTTATGTCCTCCATCAGTAAATACTCGGCATTGTCCGGCTATAAGTTAAATAAGGACAAATCCGAAGTTAAACCACTTAATGTACATACCACCAAAGAAGTCCTTGGTAATTCAGGTCTAGCCTGGCAACCGGATGTCATTAAGTATCTAGGAATAGAATTCACTGACAACATACTAAGTACACTCAAACACAATGAATCGACCACACTAGCGAAAATCAAAAGAATCTTGGATGGTTGGTCGCCGCGATTCATTACATGGTGGGGTCGGATAGAGACGATAAAAATGATGATCTCCCCATTGGTCAATTATCTGAGCTCGATGCTTCCCCTAACGCTCTCTAACGATTTCCACTCAAAACTGGATAAGGTACTTACCTCTTTCCTCTGGCAGGGGAAAAAAGCCAGGATCAGCATGAAAAAGCTACGACTAGATAAATCCTTGGGTGGTGTCAATTTGGCCGACTTTAGACTCTACCAGACCGCCTTCCTGGCCAGGCAAGGTGCGATTTGGCTCACGCCACAGCCTGATTACACACCCGAGTGGTTGCACATCGAAAAATCCCTAGTGGAAGGCCTTGACCCCTCCTCCCTCCTTACCATCAAAGTGCGTCCCGACATTGACTCTAATATCATATTTAAAAACACCAAGAACTCCCTCCTCCATATCAGTAAATCTCTACCCCATCAATTTCGTAATTCAAAATGGGAATCTCTATGGCGGAATAACACTATAACATACAAAGGTAAACCACTGTATAATCCTTCTTGGATCAGGAAGGGTATACACTTCCCTCACCAACTATACGTGGGCCAGTCACCACTCACATTCAAGGAATTACAAGACGGATTCCAACTCGAGAACATCGACTTCTACTATTTTCTACAAGTTAAGGCGGCCCTAACCAAAGCAAACTTGGGCAACACATCCCCCTCACTCCCTGGCCTTTTATCCACCCTTAATAGACTTGGCCACCAGGTTTCCAGAATGTACAAATTGATCAAACCGCAGAAATCTAACCTGGTCTCTGCATTACAATCCTATTGGGAATCATATTCTTCCACTCCCACATCTGATAACGAGTGGGCCAGAATTTGGGAATCGACCACAAGACACAAAATTAGCCCGACTCTATCCCAAACTAAATTCTGGCTCCTACACAAAGCCTTTTGGACCCCCAGGAGACTTTTTCTGCACAACATCAAAGACAATGACTCCTGCTGGAACTGTTTGGAAGCGGGAGGGGACCTTGAACATCTGATATTTAAATGCCCCCGGGTTGCCACATACTGGGACAGGATATTTGACTTTGTCAACAGAGCCCTGCACATTTCTCTCCCGAGAGAATTTGCTACTCTAGTTATGGGCTCTTCCAAAGCTGTCACTTTAAATGAAAACGACAAAGCCCTACTTGATCTTTTACTGACAGCGGCGGTTAAAGTCATAACATCCAACTGTAAAGATACAGCCAAAGCCTCCTTCCCCCATTGGCTCAACTGGGTTTCTAACCTCAGGGGTGCCGACACCATTGCACTTGCCTCTCACCCCTGGCGCCCACAACACAGGAAAATATGGGCCTCACTTGACGCTCACTTTGATCTCTTCAAACCTCCGTGAGTCACCTAATACTTTGTTGTCGCAAGCAATTTCTCAATATGTTATTTGATGGTCGTGCTTCACCCTACTGTGCTATATAACCGATCTATCTGCCTGCTGACATATGCCTTCGTGTTGTACGGACTTGATGCTTAACTGTCATTTTCTTTATTTACCTGTTTACTTTTCCCCCCGCATGTTATGTTACTCCATATTATGTTACCTCACCGCTTCTCGATTTATTATGTACCTGTACCATGAACTTTATCTGCTATTATTTGTTCTGTTCATATCACTACCAAACTCTCTCAATAAAAATTTTGTGAAATAAAAAAAAAAAAAATTCGCTTAAAAGGGCATGGTGGACGCCACGTGAAACATTAATGCAGAAGAAAACCAAAGTGGATCAAAAGCGATTGGTTTGCGTTTCGACCTTTTGCCCAGCGACCAACCAACTCAAAAAACTGATAACATCTAACTGGCACCTAGTTAAAGATTTACATGAGGATTTCAAAGTGCCGCCTTTGTTTGCATACAAAAAAGAGAAAAGTGTGGCAAACCACATCGTGAGAGCAGCCTTACCAATTAAGAAAAGCCCTACTCTAAGAAGTCTGTTTGGATTTCCACCGACAACAGGACACCACAAATGTGGAACCTGCATATGCTGTGACGAAACTATAGAGGAGACGGTTTTTTCATTTAATAACATCAATTGGAAACATGAAGTTTTCACCAATTGCAAGACAAGGAATGTCGTGTATGCTATAATGTGTCCCTGCCTAATGTTATACATAGGAAAAACAACTCAAGAAGTCAGGCAACGCATTACTCAGCACAAGTCAAGAATACGCAGGGAAGTTGAAAACGCACCCTTAGTGAACCATTGGCTGGCCAAGAATCACGACAAAACCAAACTAAAGTGGACTGTCCTATCAAAAATTGAAAACGATCCAAGAGGTGGCAACTTGGAGACACGACTAAACCAAAGAGAAGCTCTGTTAATAATGAAATTCGACACTGCAGTCAACGGATTGAATGAGGTTTCTGAAATCTACAAATCAAATACGTAAACTTCCTCAGAAGTAGTTTCTCACCGCCGCCTATGTGACTACATCTCCCACAATCCCTCAGAGCGCAGCCACACCCACAGTCAATTACATTGTTTGTGCTCATTCACTCCCAGGAGACTGAAGGAGAAGGAGTGGGAAAGTACGAATTGCAGCTGACTTCGAAAACCGGCGTGATACACAGCCACGGTAAGAATGGCTTCATGGTAATCAGCGGACGTAACTATTGCCATAGACGCGCTTGACAACAAGCGGTAACACGCGTCTCCTTTTGATTTTTCAGCGTTTTTACGCGGAAACATCACGACAGAGCCCGATCCATTGGGGACACAAAGCCTTAGTAAACAACGCACAACTGCCCAGGTAGGCGCACAGTTTGACACCGAATGAGTGACGAGAGGACGGACGCATGTGATAACAAAAACTTAGCGCACTTGTCGTTTGTTTCTCTCTTGTGTTCCAGCACCTCCCTCTCCCCTTCATTTGGAATACAATTGTCTTTATTTACGGTTGGAGCCATGACCCAGGAATAGAGGTAGGCTGAGGGAAGCTAGATAGCGAACAAGGTTCTTCTCTTATTAATATCTTTCAGAACATAAGAGTTATGATTGTTTTCCTTTTCTTTGTAGTTACTTTTGGTCCTGAGGAGAACCCTGGCACTAACAGGGTTTGAAACGCGTCGACCGACCCGGTCCCGGGTCATCCCTTTGAATTTATATTGAAATTTTCTCGGCAATCTACAGAAAGACTGTTTGCTTTCCTTTCAATTTTACAAACAATTGTAAAAAACGACTAAAAAAGACTCTTCATGCTTTGTGTATATAGGTTCTTTTGACACCAGGACCAGTATGGATGTGGAGTAGTATGAATGGATGGCCAAGAATGTGTTTTTTGTGAGTCTATTTGATTTATTGTACATACCCATTTGCATTTTTCATGTTTGTATATAAATGTATATAGATCCTTTTTGAAATTCCCATGCACAAAACAAAAATTGACTAAAAACTAAAATAATCTTCAGAAGAAAATTAAAAGCAAAAGTTGCAATTTAAAAAGCAAGTGTCCATGTTATATTCATGTATGCTGTTTTCTTCAATTGGATTTGAAAAGTAAGTTCCTCAGCACTGGCAAGTGTATTGTTTCTTTAGTTAATATTGGCTCAGCCTTGCTGAGTTTAGGAGTCAAGACCCTTTTTGTTGTCTAACTTTTGAGCGGGAGCTTTGGCCCGCGAGGTCCTGTTGAGCAGAGGATCAGCTGCCACAGGGTTTAACCTTGGTCTAGTACAGGTTTTCCATTTAGTGGATTTAGTGTTTGGTGCTATAGTGTTTTTTTAACATTTTAACTTTTCCCTTTCCCTCACATTGTTATTGTCTCACAATTTTTCTTGCACGTGTGTTCAGTTGTGGTATGGCTGAAAAGGACACGGTAGCTTATAGTGAGGAACACATTCAAAATTTAATAAGAGACCCTCCCCCGTTTGCATCGGCAACCCTTAGCCTCTCGGCGAATACTCAAAACGAGTCAGAGAAACTAATCCGACTGCGTAAAAAACAGATTAGAACGGATCTCCACGGACACTTCCTACTCCAACATTTACGATCTGGCACAATCCCCGCAGGACTTCAAATCCGCAATATCCCAGTCGTATTCACAGACGACCCCGAATATAAGAAGGGGTTTAGTGGAATAGAAACAAAGTGCAGCAGGGATCTCATGGTACTCACCATTGAGACAGCACATAGGATTTCGGTGAAAGAATTGGAGGAAATCGCAGTGTTGGAAAAAGGAATCCAAGACAATCAATTAATAACGGACGCCAAAGGACTCCTGGAAAAGGTAGAGAAAGAAATCGGGGAATTTAAGAATTTCACAGTTGCCCAAAAAAACAACAAATTTGAGTTGGACAAGAAAAACTTCTCCCTGGAATCCGTCTATCCATATCTTAGAAAAGACTTTTACTCAAACTCTGACTCAAGGACATTCTTACAGGACAACCAAGGCCGATCACGTCGTAAGTTTGTTACATTCTCAGATACATCGTCATCTTCAGGAAGTGAATCAAACAATACGAACAGACCCTATCAAAATAGACAGGGCAATCAACAGGAACAACAACAAAGACAGCAACAAAACCAGATTCCTTTTTTAGGGCAGGGCCAGCAGAAGGGCAGAGGACGCACACAAACAGTCCAGCCATGGGAAATGAGGACACGACGCCAGTTTTACAAGAGCTAAACCTACCACCCATATTCAACTTATCTGACAGAAGCTTGACAGAAGCAGAAACATCTATTTTGACAAAAGGGCTTGGTTTTGTGCCATCCAGGCCCACAGATTTCGTCAAAATGAAGTTAGAGACGCTAGAATTCTGCCGTAAGATTCAGCTGAAAACATTCTTTTCAGATATAATAGAAGAGCATCAATCCGAAGTGACAGGTTTGAGAAAGAAATCCACTTTTTGTCCAGCTGGCTCAAAAATTCCAAAAGAAGTCATTACTTTTGAACGTACAGTCCTATCTGGAATATCTGCGTTTGAGAAAAGGAGGAACTATGTGAAATATAATCTTGCCAAAGCTGAAAAGGATGCATTACTTACCTTGAAAAATGACAAAACAGTGGTTGTGAAGCAAGCGGACAAAGGGGGAGCGGTGGTAGTCTGGGACATTAACAAATATAAAACAGAAGTCTATCGACAATTGAATGACATTACATGCTATAGACGCATTGCAAAAAATCCTACAAATGAACTTCAGAGTCAACTGTTTCAGATCATTCAAAAAGGATTCGACCAAGGCTTTGTAGGCCCAAAGGAACTGGCTTTTTTACAGAACAAAAATCCAAGAACCCCAGTGTTCTATGTATTGCCAAAAATCCACAAGGATGAAATAAACCCACCAGGACGTCCAATAGTTTCTGGATGTGAATCCTTATTCGAGCCGGTGGCCAAATACATAGATTTCTTCTTGAAACCTTTCATTGAAACAGTCCCAGCTCACCTTAAAGACACAACTGCATTTCGCCAAAATATTGAGACCATACAGTTTGATGAAAACAAACAACTAATGGTGACGCTAGACGTCGTTTCACTCTATACCCAGATCCCCCAAGACCAAGCCCTTGAAACATTGTCATTTTTCCTGGACACACGTGATAGACCAGTGCAAGTACCTACTGAATTTATTCTAGAATTGGCTTCCTTTGCTTTGCAAAAAAACTTTTTCACTTTTGACTCTGAATATTTTTTCTACGTAAAGGGAGTAGCTATGGGGTGTCCATTTGCCCCGGAACTAGCGGTGATGTACATGGGACTCTACGAACAAAAATTCATTTATAATGACAATCCCTTTAAAGACAGGATTTCTCACTATATGAGATATATAGACGACGTGTTCCTCATTTGGACTGGAAACCCTGAAACCCTTAATGAATTTGTCGATTGGCTGAATGCACGTACAAATGACATAAAATTTAGCTGTACGGCATCAAATAAATCCATAACATTCTTGGATGTAAAAATTGAACCATTTGATGGAGGCCTTGGGACCACCTTGTTCCGTAAAACGACGGACAGAAATAAAGCATTGTTGTACTCTAGCAATCATCCACGCAGCTTGAGACAAAATCTACCTTTGGGACAATTCCTCAGAATTCGCAGGAATTGTTCAAGAAAAGAGGATTATTTTGAACATGCCAATTTACTGAAGGAGAGGCTTCTCCTACGAGGGTACCCAAAGAAACTATTAAAAAATTCGCTTAAAAGGGCATGGTGGACGCCACGTGAAACATTAATGCAGAAGAAAACCAAAGTGGATCAAAAGCGATTGGTTTGCGTTTCGACCTTTTGCCCAGCGACCAACCAACTCAAAAAACTGATAACATCTAACTGGCACCTAGTTAAAGATTTACATGAGGATTTCAAAGTGCCGCCTTTGTTTGCATACAAAAAAGAGAAAAGTGTGGCAAACCACATAGTGAGAGCAGCCTTACCAATTGAGAAAAGCCCTACTCCAAGAAGTCTGTTTGGATTTCCACCGACAACAGGACACCACAAATGTGGAACCTGCATATGCTGTGACGAAACTATAGAGGAGACGGTTTTTTCATTTAATAACATCAATTGGAAACATGAAGTTTTCACCAATTGCAAGACAAGGAATGTCGTGTATGCTATAATGTGTCCCTGCCCAATGTTATACATAGGAAAAACAACTCAAGGAGTCAGGCAACGCATTACTCAGCACAAGTCAAGAATACGCAGGGAAGTTGAAAACGCACCCTTAGTGAACCATTGGCTGGCCAAGAATCACGACAAAACCAAACTAAAGTGGACTGTCCTATCAAAAATTTAAAACGATCCAAGAGGTGGCAACTTGGAGACACGACTAAACCAAAGAGAAGCTCTGTTAATAATGAAATTCGACACTGCAGTCAACGGATTGAATGAGATTTCTGAAATCTACAAATCAAATACGTAAACTTCCTCAGAAGTAGTTTCTCACCGCCGCCTATGTGACTACATCTCCCACAATCCCTCAGAGCGCAGCCACACCCACAGTCAATTACATTGTTTGTGCTCATTCACTCCCAGGAGACTGAAGGAGAAGGAGTGGGAAAGTACGAATTGCAGCTGACTTCGAAAACCGGCGTGATACACAGCCACGGTAAGAATGGCTTCATGGTAATCAGCGGACGTAACTATTGCCATAGACGCGCTTGACAACAAGCGGTAACACGCGTCTCCTTTTGATTTTTCACCGTTTTTACGCGGAAACATCACGACAGAGCCCGATCCATTGGGGACACAAAGCCTATGTAAACAACGCACAACCGCCCAGGTAGGCGCACAGTTTGACACCGAATGAGTGACGAGAGGACGGACGCATGTGATAACAAAAACTTAGCGCACTTGTCGTTTGTTTCTCTCTTGTGTTCCAGCACCTCCCTCTCCCCTTCATTTGGAATACAATTGTCTTTATTTACGGTTGGAGCCATGACCCAGGAATAGAGGTAGGCTGAGGGAGGCTAGATAGCGAACAAGGTTCTTCTCTTATTAATATCTTTCAGAACATAAGAGTTATGATTGTTTTCCTTTTCTTTGTAGTTACTTTTGGTCCTGAGGAGAACCCTGGCACTAACAGGGTTTGAAACGCGTCGACCGACCCGGTCCCGGGTCATCCCTTTGAATTTATATTGAAATTTTCTCGGCAATCTACAGAAAGACTGTTTGCTTTCCTTTCAATTTTACAAACTATTGTAAAAAACGACTAAAAAAGACTCTTCATGCTTTGTGTATATAGGTTCTTTTGACACCAGGACCAGTATGGATGTGGAGTAGTATGATTGGATGGCCAAGAATGTGTTTTTTGTGAGTCTGTTTGATTTATTGTACATACCCATTTGCATTTTTCATGTTTGTATATAAATGTATATAGATCCTTTTTGTATTCCCATGCACAAAACAAAAATTGACTAAAAACTAAAATAATCTTCAGAAGAAAATTAAAAGCAAAAGTTGCAATTTAAAAAGCAAGTGTCCATGTTATATTCATGTATGCTGTTTTCTTCAATTGGATTTGAAAAGTAAGTTCCTCAGCACTGGCAAGTGTATTGTTTCTTTAGTTAATATTGGCTCAGCCTTGCTGAGTTTAGGAGTCAAGACCCTTTTTGTTGTCTAACTTTTGAGCGGGAGCTTTGGCCCGCGAGGTCCTGTTGGGCAGAGGATCAGCTGCCACAGGGTTTAACCTTGGTCTAGTACAGGTTTTCCATTTAGTGGATTTAGTGTTTGGTGCTATAGTGTTTTTTTAACATTTCAACTTTTCCCTTTCCCTCACATTGTTATTGTCTCACAATTTTTCTTGCACGTGTGTTCAGTTGTGGTATGGCTGAAAAGGACACGGTAGCTTATAGTGAGGAACACATTCAAAATTTAATAAGAGACCCTCCCCCGTTTGCATCGGCAACCCTTAGCCTCTCGGCGAATACTCAAAACGAGTCAGAGAAACTAATCCGACTGCGTAAAAAACAGATTAGAACGGATCTCCACGGACACTTCCTACTCCAACATTTACGATCTGGCACAATCCCCGCAGGACTTCAAATCCGCAATATCCCAGTCGAATTCACAGACGACCCCGAATATAAGAAGGGGTTTAGTGGAATAGAAACAAAGTGCAGCAGGGATCTCATGGTACTCACCATTGAGACAGCACATTGGATTTCGGTGAAAGAATTGGAGGAAATCGCAGTTTTGGAAAAAGAAATCCAAGACAATCAATTAATAACGGACGCCAAAGGACTCCTGGAAAAGGTAGAGAAAGAAATCGGGGAATTTAAGGATTTCACAGTTGCCCAAAAAAACAACAAATTTGAGTTGGACAAGAAAAACTTCTCCCTGGAATCCGTCTATCCATATCTTAGAAAAGACTTTTACTCAAACTCTGACTCAAGGAGATTCTTACAGGACAACCAAGGCCGATCACGTCGTAAGTTTGTTACATTCTCAGATACATCGTCATCTTCAGGAAGTGAATCAAACAATACGAACAGACCCTATCAAAATAGACAGGGGAATCAACAGGAACAACAACAAAGACAGCAACAAAACCAGATTCCTTTTTTAGGGCAGGGCCAGCAGAAGGGCAGAGGACGCACACGAACAGTCCAGCCATGGGAAATGAGGACACGACGCCAGTTTTACAAGAGCTAAACCTACCACCTATATTCAACTTATCTGACAGAAGCTTGACAGAAGCAGAAACATCTATTTTGACAAAAGGGCTTGGTTTTGTGCCATCCAGGCCCACAGATTTCGTCAAAATGAAGTTAGAGACGCTAGAATTCTGCCGTAAGATTCGGCTGAAAACATTCTTTTCAGATATAATAGAAGACCATCAATCCGAAGTGACAGGTTTGAGAAAGAAATCCACTTTTTGTCCAGCTGGCTCAAAAATTTCAAAAGAAGTCATTACTTTTGAACGTACAGTCCTATCTGGAATATCTGCGTTTGAGAAAAGGAGGAACTATGTGAAATATAATCTTGCCAAAGCTGAAAAGGATGCATTACTTACCTTGAAAAATGACAAAACAGTGGTTGTGAAGCAAGCGGACAAAGGGGGAGCGGTGGTAGTCTGGGACATTAACAAATATAAAACAGAAGTCTATCGACAATTGAATGACATTACATGCTATAGACGCATTGCAAAAAATCCTACAAATGAACTTCAGAGTCAACTGTTTCAGATCATTTAAAAAGGATTCGACCAAGGCTTTGTAGGCCCAAAGGAACTGGCTTTTTTACAGAACAAAAATCCAAGAACCCCAGTGTTCTATGTATTGCCAAAAATCCACAAGGATGAAAAAAAACCACCAGGACGTCCAATAGTTTCTGGATGTGAATCCTTATTCGAGCCGGTGGCCAAATACATAGATTTCTTCTTGAAACCTTTCATTGAAACAGTCCCAGCTCACCTTAAAGACACAACTGCATTTCTCCAAAATATTGAGACCATACAGTTTGATGAAAACAAACAACTAATGGTGACGCTAGACGTCGTTTCACTCTATACCCAGATCCCCCAAGACCAAGCCCTTGAAACATTGTCATTTTTCCTGGACACACGTGATAGACCAGTGCAAGTACCTACTGAATTTATTCTAGAATTGGCTTCCTTTGCTTTGCAAAAAAACTTTTTCACTTTTGACTCTGAATATTTTTTCTACGTAAAGGGAGTAGCTATGGGGTGTCCATTTGCCCCGGAACTAGCGGTGATGTACATGGGACTCTACGAACAAAAATTCATTTATAATGACAATCCCTTTAAAGACAGGATTTCTCACTATATGAGATATATAGACGACGTGTTCCTCATTTGGACTGGAAACCCTGAAACCCTTAATGAATTTGTCGATTGGCTGAATGCACGTACAAATGACATAAAATTTTGCTGTATGGGATCAAATAAATCCATAACATTCTTGGATGTAAAAATTGAACCATTTGATGGAGGCCTTGGGACCACCTTGTTCCGTAAAACGACGGACAGAAATAAAGCATTGTGGTACTCTAGCAATCATCCACGCAGCTTGAGACAAAATCTACCTTTGGGACAATTCCTCAGAATTCGCAGGAATTGTTCAAGAAAAGAGGATTATTTTGAACATGCCAATTTACTGAAGGAGAGGCTTCTCCTATGAGGGTACCCAAAGAAACTATTAAAAAATTCGCTTAAAAGGGCATGGTGGACGCCACGTGAAACATTAATGCAGAAGAAAACCAAAGTGGATAAAAAAAGCGATTGGTTTGCGTTTCGACCTTTTGCCCAGCGACCAACCAACTCAAAAAACTGATAACATCTAACTGGCACCTAGTTAAAGATTTACATGAGGATTTCAAAGTGCCGCCTTTGTTTGCATACAAAAAAGAGAAAAGTGTGGCAAACCACATCGTGAGAGCAGCCTTACCAATTGAGAAAAGCCCTACTCTAAGAAGTCTGTTTGGATTTCCACCGACAACAGGACACCACAAATGTGGAACCTGCATATGCTGTGACGAAACTATAGAGGAGACGGTTTTTTCATTTAATAACATCAATTGGAAACATGAAGTTTTCACCAATTGCAAGACAAGGAATGTCGTGTATGCTATAATGTGTCCCTGCCCAATGTTATACATAGGAAAAACTACTCAAGAAGTCAGGCAACGCATTACTCAGCACAAGTCAAGAATACGCAGGGAAGTTGAAAACGCACCCTTAGTGAACCATTGGCTGGCCAAGAATCACGACAAAACCAAACTAAAGTGGACTGTCCTATCAAAAATTGAAAACGATCCAAGAGGTGGCAACTTGGAGACACGACTAAAACAAAGAGAAGCTCTGTTAATAATGAAATTCGACACTGCAGTCAACGGATTGAATGAGATTTCTGAAATCTACAAATCAAATACGTAAACTTCCTCAGAAGTAGTTTCTCACCGCCGCCTATGTGACTACATCTCCCACAATCCCTCAGAGCGCAGCCACACCCACAGTCAATTACATTGTTTGTGCTCATTCACTCCCAGGAGACTGAAGGAGAAGGAGTGGGAAAGTACGAATTGCAGCTGACTTCGAAAACCGGCGTGATACACAGCCACGGTAAGAATGGCTTCATGGTAATCAGCGGACGTAACTATTGCCATAGACGCGCTTGATAACAAGCGGTAACACGCGTCTCCTTTTGATTTTTCAGCGTTTTTACGCGGAAACATCACAACAGAGCCCGATCCATTGGGGACACAAAGCCTTAGTAAACAACGCACAACCGCCCAGGTAGGCGCACAGTTTGATACCGAATGAGTGACGAGAGGACGGACGCATGTGATAACAAAAACTTAGCGCACTTGTCGTTTGTTTCTCTCTTGTGTTCCAGCACCTCCCTCTCCCCTTCATTTGGAATACAATTGTCTTTATTTATGGTTGGAGCCATGACCCAGGAATAGAGGTAGGCTGAGGGAGGCTAGATAGCGAACAAGGTTCTTCTCTTATTAATATCTTTCAGAACATAAGAGTTATGATTGTTTTCCTTTTCTTTGTAGTTACTTTTGGTCCTGAGGAGAACCCTGGCACTAACAGGGTTTGAAACGCGTCGACCGACCCGGTCCCGGGTCATCCCTTTGATATTATATTGAAATTTTCTCGGCACTCTACAGAAAGACTGTTTGCTTTCCTTTCAATTTTACAAACAATTGTAAAAAACGACTAAAAAAGACTCTTCATGCTTTGTGTATATAGGTTCTTTTGACACCGGGACCAGTATGGATGTGGAGTAGTATGAATGGATGGCCAAGAATGTGTTTTTTGTGAGTCTGTTTGATTTATTGTACATACCCATTTGCATTTTTCATGTTTGTATATAAATGTATATAGATCCTTTTTGTATTCCCATGCACAAAACAAAAATTGACTAAAAACTAAAATAATCTTCAGAAGAAAATTAAAAGCAAAAGTTGCAATTTAAAAAGCAAGTGTCCATGTTATATTCATGTATGCTGTTTTCTTCAATTGGATTTGAAAAGTAAGTTCCTCAGCACTGGCAAGTGTATTGTTTCTTAAGTCAAGAATCAAGGGCATAGGCTTGATCTATTTATTATGAAAAGTTCTGACCAAGTATTTATTGTGAAAAGCATTTGTTATAGCCAATAGGAATTTCGTGGGAGAGTTCCATGGTTTACTGACAGAATATCAACTCCGTAAATATCGCAATACAAAAATATTGGGACCAAAATATCAATGACAAAAACATCATCAAAATATATCTTTATAATGGTAAGAACAAAAATATTTTAAAAATATCGATTTAATTAATATCGTTGTACTAATTATTTTTTGAATATATATAAAATTATTTAACAAATATAAAATAATATAAATAACTCAATGTACAAAATGTAAAACACATATATAATAATTATTATATATATTTAAAGGGAAACAACCTTTACAATGCAGTCATTACATCGCACTACCTTTACATTGCAGTCATTCCAACACAGCCATTACATCGCATGTCACTACAACGCATGCAACTACAGCGCAAGTCATTACAACACATACCATTACAACGCATAGTACCCTTACACTATCCGACACTTACTTTACTGTTGCACTCACTGGAGTTAGAATAGTATTTTTTAGCCCTACACTATCCAGCACCTACCCTACTGTTGCACACACTGGAGTTAGAACAGTAATTATTAATCCTACACTACCCAACACTAACCTTAAATGTGATGTAATGGTAGGCGTTGTAATGGTTGCTTTGTAATGGTATAATGCTATGTAATGGAATGCGTTGTAAAGGGAGATTCTAAAAATGCGATGCAATGGCATGCGTTGTAAAGGCATGTGTTGTAAATGTATACTTTGTAAAGTCATACATTCATATTTAAATATATCTACTTAAAACAAGTTTTAAACTATTCATTTAAAATGATATTATAGTTTCAAAATTGTTAAATAAAGTATTATTTAAAACATATATTTGCATATACTAATAAAATAAAAAATTAAAACAAACCATTCTAATTGCAATATGGGGTCGATTCCAATTCGGGAAAAACCGCTCCGAATCGCCGTTCGGAGCGTTTTTCCCATACGAATCGTACCCTGCAACATCCCCCGTACGTACGACGAAGTACGATTCGTACCAGGAGCTGGACTCCGTACAAATCGTACAGAGACCGTACGAATCAAATCTCCGTACGTGGCTGCTTTTTCCGACCCGGCAAGTACGATTCGTGTCGGGTAAGCACCTTACAACCCTTTTTCTACGGGAGCTGAAAACAGCCGTAAAAGCAGAGTTTGCCCCGAAACAGGTACGGAACGCCCCCCCCGGGTACGGTGCGTACACCCCATGATCGTAGGGCTACGCACCGTAACCCTGCTATCATGGGGTGTACGCACCATACGGTGTGTAAGTGATTGTGTGCTTTTCCGTACGAATCGCCCTTACCTGAAGTGGACCGTACGAATCGTGTCCTCATACCCCTGTCCGGATCGTACTCGTCGGGTCATACGGCATGTGTACGAGTCGTACGGTTCACTGTTTTAGCCTTGCAATACGTACGGATCGTGACGATTCAGACGGATTGACGGAATACGGATCGTACTACGCGACTCGGCTTGACGGGTACGAAACGTATGGCAATGGCTCCGGATGAAAATCGTACGGACTTTTTTTTTTCAGGATCGGAATCGGCCCCTAAATAACTAAACAATTTGAAAATTCTCACAATTTAGTAAAACATATTTCACACATGAAAAACATCAATAATTAAAAATAATTATAAAAACAATAATATAATAAAATATAAATGTTAATATATAAACTATTCCCACTACAATTGATTTAAAATTATGGAAACTATAATAATAAATCCATTAAAAGCATACAATATCCACTTCATGCAATGCAAAAATGAAACAAATTGCTAAAATTTACAAATCTTCTTCAATAAATAAGTTGTAGTAAAAATATTTAATTACAGGTTTTATTTACTATAAACTTATGAGTCTCTACAACTAGAAGGAAAACTGTTTCAGTACAAAACCGTAAAATGTAGTACTCCCACTCCAATCAAAACAACAGTTAGTAAAGTGTTGGATTGCGGAGGGGTAAAATGTACTATTCCCACTCCACCCACTACAACAGTAGAGAAAGTGCTGGAATGCAGGGGGGTTAAATTTACTATTCCCACTCAAGTTCAAGTTTATTTCACGTTTATTCGGACCTTTGATCCACAAACAATACATATCTTAGTAAAAATTCATCTAAAAGAACATTTCATTAACACACATAAATACATCCTAAAAATATGTTCCTTCTAAAAACCCACTGTTACCTAAATTGCGGGTAAACTATTTGCTAAAACTCTATTAAAAGGTATAAAAGAATGCCTTCACTATTTGCATACATTTCCCCATAGCCACAGTAATATCTAGATGGGTCATTTCAGTCATCAGGGTCACAGCCTGGGTCCTTGTTTTAATCTCATATTTCTTAAATATTGGTTTTAAGAACATGATACGTGAGTCCAGGAACTTCAGGCAATCAAATAAAATATGTAGCAAATCACATTGGGTGCCCAAGGGACAAGTGCATCTTCCCGTCTTATCAATCTTTGCACACTTTACCAGTTTGTTTATATAACAAGGGCTTACCCTAATTCTTACCCTCAAAAAGTGTGGGGCACACATTAACCTCTATCTTATTACATAGCTTTGTCATTATCGCCCTAATCTCTCTTGCCTATTTCAATTTGCTATTCTGTATTTCGTTTTTACACCATTGAGTTATATTGATGTTTACGCCTACTTCTAGACGTTGCCAGAAGCGAAGTAGGGCCATACCGGCTAGAATACCCCATGAGGTTAATCCTAGTTCCAGTCTTACAGCCTGGACTATTGCTGACAAGGGAAGTGTAAATAACTTTTTTTAGTTTTTACCTTCCTCGACATCCCAGTTTTCCTTGCCGCTTAAATATAAGAGTTCTGCGCCATACAAAAATTGCGGGGGTACGATAGCCGAATATGCTTTTAACACTGGTCTATCGGACATTGCTCCATAGGCTTTATTAAACAATTTCAAGCCGCTGATCGATGCAGAGGTTCTTAGTTTTGACACCTCTAGGTGAGTGTCCATTTCAAACTTTTCTCGAACCATAGCCCCAAGAATCTGTACTCAGTAACCGATTCCACTTTCTCTGACCCTATCCACCATGAGAACCCTGTTTTCCTCTGGCCAAAGCTCAAGGTTTTGGTCTTATCCATATTAATCACAAGTTGTTTCCTGGAATAATACTCATTAAATAAATTCAGTTTCCTTTGCAGGCCAACCTCGGTCTGGTCAATAATCACCAGATTGTCGGCATAAAGTAAACATGCAATCTGTTTGCCATTTAGGTTCGGGTTTGCCCCAACGGCATTCATCAAGGTCAATGGCAAGTCTGCTAAGAACAAGGAAAACAGCAGGGGGGCCAATACACTTCCCTGCCGCAGCCTATTTCCAATTACTATTTTCCCTGATAGGCTACCATCTATATCTAAAATTATCTGGGCCCAGTTTTTAGTGTGGAGCATTTGGATCAGACGTAGCAGATCATTTGGAATTCCATATCTAGTTAGGGCCTCCCACAACAGCTCTCAATTCACCAGATCAAAGGCTGCGCGGAAGTCTACAATAGAACAAAATAAGCTTCCCGTATTTCCTTGACTTCCAGGCTGTGGCACAAAGAGCAAAGCAATTGTCAATTGTGGAATGGCCAGCTTTAAACCCCCCTGTTCCGGGGGGATAATCTGGTTTTCCTCTGCCCAGTCTTTTAATAAATTCAGTATGGCTTTTGCAAAGACTTTTTCCCCTATATCTAGGAGGTTTATCAGCCTATACTTTTTCGGTATTTTATGATCGTCCTTTTTATGTATTGGCCTTATAAGTGCACCCTTCCAACTTTCTGATACAATTCCCGTTTCCAAGATTACTAGGAACATCTTTGCATAAAGGTCCGCTTACCATGCTGGTCTCGTTTTAACTATCACTGCCAGAAGGTTATCTGGGCCTGCAGCACGGGTAAGATTCAAACTAGCTATGATTTTTTTAAAATATCTTGGGGTATTCCTTTATGTCATCCCTCACCTGTGGCCAATCTTGGGTCCTTGGCACTTCTTGTATCAGCCATTTCCCATAGATTTCTCCCAGATAGCCCACCTAGTCATGTTCGGGGACCATACAATCCAAGGAGCCTGTTTTCCTACCCACACTTTCTTGGACTAATTTCCAAAAACCTCTCAGATCTCTAGTTTCAATTACCTCCAACATATTTGCCCAACATTTATCTGATTACATTATTTTTTTGTTCCGAATCAATGTTTTATACTTTACCCTTAGTTGCTGGAGTGCCTGATATAGGTCCACCTTAAACATGGCCCTTAATCTTCTCTCCTTCTGTCTAATCTGTGCCTTGGCTGCCCTGCAATCTTCGTCGAACCAGGTCTTACTATTTTTATTAGCAACATGGCTACCCGACCCTGACTTTTTTGCCTTAAATTCCTTCTTTAGGGAGTCCACCAGCTTACCTATGGTAGATTCAAACCAAGAAATTCCTACTTTAAGTTGAATTTCATCAGTTAAAATCGACAGCTGGATTAGCTTTAACTTTTCTATATGTTCCTCGTTATACAAGTTCTTAACCGTTTTGGATAGTCCACGTGTACCTGTAGAGCCCTCTCTCTATTTTTACTTCTTGGTATGTGTAGTTCTACCCTCAAGGCAAAGTGGTCACTACCTGTCATTTTCATCACATCAAAGTTTTTAATAAAATCAAAGCACCAGGCCTGGCAAAACACATAATCTATTGGGCAAAGTTGCTGGCCCCTCACAAGCGTTAGTTGACCCCCCGATGGCCTCCCCAGCTTATTTTTCTTTGCTACTTTGGAGTGTTGGACAAATCCTTCTGTAACTAAGGATTCTAGGGTATCGTCACACAGCCACGTCTCTTGTAGGTACACAATATTGTTACTCTTTATCATATTTTCAAACTCAATCTGTGCCGATATTTTCTTGTAACCATTTATATTCAATGATAAAATTGATAGGCTGTGTGACGACCCATGCTCCTAGTCGTTTTCGCTTAGAGATCCCTCCTCATCATACTTCCTAAATTCTGGGGATGCTAGGGCATTATACCTGGCAAATATATCTTCTTCATATCCTGCAAATTCACCGTCAGTTATAGTTATTGTGAGATCCTCCTTTTTATTCCAATTTGAATTAATTAACCTTATCTGCAGTAACCCTAGGCCAGCATGGTTCGTCAGGAAATACTGTCCCTGTATTTCCTCCTTTCTTACCAATCTAAACCCCTTCCTTTTGTACCTAATTTTTAGCTTTTTCCACTGCATCCTTCATCCTGGCAGAACAAAAAAGGCCCTAGGTCACATCACCCCTTGTGCTACTTGTAACAAACCCAACCTCTCTAAAGTCCTCTGTACCAATACTCCTAAGACTTGCACATTTTGCCATAGTGAATAGAAGTTGAAATCAATTCAATGGGTTTAGTTTTCTAACTTTTTTCCCGCCTTTGCCATTATTATCAGGTTTTAGGAAAACCCATAGATCTTGAGTACATACTTGCCTAGACCCATAGGTATCCCCCTTTAAACTAGATTCCCTTCTCTTTATCAAATGATCTCCCTTCTCTTTTTCTATGTGGGCCTTGCTACACCTAGAATTTCCCAGAACTCCGGAACCTACTTGTGTCATTGTCCTCCTTTTTATCTTTTTCCCCTCTTTTCCCTCCATCTCACTCATTGTAGGTGCCAGACCACTTTTATTGATCTTTGGTCTTTCTAAACTTTTCCAATGTTCTTCCCATTTCACTAGGGGTTTTACCTTAGTCTCCTTTGGTCTTTGCATTTTTTCCCTCTCTTTGCCTACTTGTTCCATCTTTTCTCCTTTCCCTCCTTCCAACTTCCTGACGGGAGATTTTAATAACCATTTTTTTGTGCGGGAAACCTCGCTTCCCTTTAACCTCTGGCATCTACTCGTATAGTATCTCATTTCACCCCATTTTTTCACAATCATTGGCTTCCTAGATATATATACAGATGGTTCCTCTTTCTTTGAATTAGGAGCCCTTAGCGCAGCTTCCTCCTCCTATTTATTACCTACCCCCTCCTGATTCCCACCAATCGGTCTAACTAAAGCTGGCATTAAACCTCTAATTTGAGTCAGCTCCCCCAAAATTGCTTTAGACTGCTCCCCTTGGATTTTAAAAAGATCATTATTTAATACAGAGACTTCTAGCAAGCCTTGTAGGGTTTTTTGAAGGATCCACATAACCTCAAGCATGGAGGTACTCGAGCTTCCTGTAACCTCAAGCCCATGCAGTGGTGAGTGCAATTGTTCATTTCCTAAACCAAGAGTGCAATCCTCACCCACATTCACCTTAGGTTGAGTCATTCTTCTATTTAAGTCTTTTGAGCTTATTTCTTTACTACTTATGGATACTTCTTCAACTTCATCCTCAATTTCACATTCAAGTGACCGCTGGAACATTCTTGGCAAAGAAGACAATCATGGATTCAGCGGAACCCCAGATAGATTAAATATTGACTGATTCAAAGAAGTTAAATCATCATCACTCATGGCCTCAGAGGTTGGGTATGCCACAGCACTTGCCTCCTTATTAGTCACTTCCTTCCCCTTAAAATGCCTTACCAAGAAGTCTTTAATAGAGTTCGATACTGATGAGCCACCCCTTGTTACTTTTGGCTTCGCAGCTTTGGGCATTAGTGACAAGGATTGAATATTTCTTGAAGATTGTTTCTTCCTTCCAGCTGGCTCACTCAGCACCTCCTTTGATTTGCCTACTCCACTGCCTTCTCCTGTCTCTGAAATGTTCTTCTCTGACTTTTTCCCAGTTTTTAAATTTTTTACGAGCTCATGCTTTGGCAGGTGCCATTTTTTAAATTCACTTCTTCGTTGGACCCCCTCGGGAATCAGGACAACAACGAGAAGGCCTGGTTGGGTGGTACTTCCCCGACCCCCGTGATCACAGGGGAGAACGACTCCTTTTTGCCAGTCTCAATTTTACAGTTTGAAAACTAAAATTGCTGCTGACGCTTATAAATAAAAATCATAACCTCAGTTGGTTAAGTAAACAATTTCAGCTCTTCCACATTTGAAGAATAGGGCACACTGTTATCCACTTAAAATAGAGCACACTGCTCTCCACTTACCTCTGTTCCACGGTCTGCCGTTGCACACTTTCAGCCCCCTGCCACCATCAGCAGATTAATTTTTCAGGTGCTGTCTTGAGCTCTCCCAATGTTAAAAAATCAGCATTTAAAATCGACATATATAAAAAAGCTAATGTCAGGTGCCTCTACTTCTGCTTCACTGGAACACCCTGACAGTGACTAGAGCACACAGACCTTGTAAAATCTTCCTTCCACCGGGCTTCTCGGGCCCTCTACACACCACGCTGAGGGTCCACTGCCCATCTCGGTGTCTTGGTTAGTGTTTTCCCTGGCAGTGACTAGAGCGCACAGACTTTGTAAAGCCCTCCTTCCACCGGGCTCCTCGGGCCCTCTGCACACCACGCTACGGGTCCAGCCCGACTCGGTAACTTGGTCGGCGTTTCCCCCCGCAACTGCCACCAATGCGGGATCCTCCGGGAACGATGAGGGCGCACCTGCGTGTAGGAGCAGTACGTCCAACGTCTGTTTGTCCAACGTCTGCTCGTCAGATGCGTCTTCCGAACTTGATGCGATACGATACGATGTGGGCTGAGTGTGCGCGGTTACCAGGAACAGGCATCAGTTCCCACTCCAACCAGTACAACAGTAGAGAATGTGTTGGCTAGTGGAGAGGTAACATTTACTATCCCCACTCCAGCAAGTAAAACAGTAGGGAAAGTGTTGGATTGTAGAGGGGCTATATTTACTGTTTCCACTCCAGTCAGTACAACAGTAGGTAGGGTGCCGGAGAGCAGAAGAGTAAAATTTACTACTTCCTATCAAATATGAGTAACAGCAGGGGAAGCGTTTGATTGCGGAGGTGTTACATTTATTATTCCCACTCCACTCAGTACAACAGTAGGGAAAGTGTTGGATAGTGGAGAGGTAAAATGTACTATTCCCACTCTTTTCATTACATTACATTAAAGAAAGTGTTGGATAGGGGAGGGGTAACATTTACTATTCCCACTCCACTCAGTACAACAGTAGGAAAGGTTTTGGATAGCGGAGGGGTAACATTTGCTTTCCTTTCTCCAGCAAGTAAAACAGAAGGGAAAGGAGTAAAATGTACTATTCCAACACCAATAAGTGCAACAGTAGGGAATTTGTTGGCTAGTGGAGGGGTAAAATTGACTATTCCCACTCCAGCAAGTACAACAGTAGGGAAAGTGTTGGAATGCAGAGGAATACAATGTACTGGTCTCACTCCAATAAGTACAACAGGAGGGAAAATGTTTGATAGCGGAGGGGTAACATTTACTATTCCTACTCCAGTCAGTACAACAGTAAGGAAAGTGTTGGATTGTGGAGGAGTAACATTTATTATTTCCAGTACAATTAGTACAAAAAAACAGAGTAACAACACTTAAAAAACTAAAAATACTTCAAAAACATAAAAAATATCACAATGTTAAATACATAACAAAAGTCTCCACAAATATAAAACTTAAAATTCATAAATAATTTTTCCTATAAATTAACCTTTTTATTTAAAAATATTTTTTACAAAAAAACAATATTACATCAATTTAATGTGCTTACTTACCACCATATAATCTCACAAAACTCTTAACCTACACCAACAAATTATTTCTTTACACTGTTTATATAATTATTTAACAACAAACCAATTATTATTAATTAAATATTATGTATTTATTAACTATAATTATTGTACTTCCCACAACATACCTTCACAAAACACACTAATAAAAGATTTACACAATTAACATAATTAATTATCAAATTTTAAATGAATAATAAAATAGAAATTGTTAATTACTTACATTTATTTTGCTTCCCACCCAATACCCCTTTAAAACCCACAAACCACATATACAATCTAGAACAAATACATTAATATCAGAATTAGCATAATGAATTATCAATTAAACAAATAATATTTTTTAAACTGAATATAAATTCATTAAAATGAAATAACTTCCCAATCATTATCCCACAACTCACAATTAAAATCAAATGACAGAAACATAATCACACAATTAAAACAATTCATTGTCAATTTAATAATTTATAACATTTTAAAACTAATTATTAGTTAATTATAATTAATTTACTCCCCATGCTTTAGCCCTAGAATCCCCACAACCAACACTCAACAAAATTACTTAAACAAATAAACATAACAAATTATCAATGAATTAATTAATTTAAATTTTTTAATAATTATACATTCACTAAAAATAAATTACTTCCCACCCTTTGCCCCTATAACCCCACAAACCACAACCAGAAAAATGTAATTAAACAATTAACCTATTTATTAATAATCATAATTTGCTAGAAATTATGAATTAATTAAAAATAAATTACTTCCCACCCTTTACTTCTTTAGCCCAGAACCCACACCCTAAAAAAATTACACAATTAACATAGTTATGTCAATTAATATTAATCAACAATTAATTATTTAAAAATAAAATTATTCACACCCATCATCCCATATACCCCAAAACCCACAAGTAAAGGTTACTTTAAAAAAATGATAATAACACAATTATCATAATTAAATATCAATAAAAATAAAGATTTAAAAAATCATACATTTAGAATATTAAATTACTTCTCACGTTATATTCCGGTAAAAACCCACAACCCGCTACGGAACTAAACAACAAAAAATGTCATTTAATTAAATATAATAACTACTAAAAACTTAACAAATATAATAAAAAACATTAACAATGATTATACAAAAATAACAACATATGCACTTAAAATATAAACTAAAATACATAACAATAATTTAAACAAACATTGGCATAGCCAATTGGTCTCGCTTTTGGGACCTTATAAATGTTTAGCAATGCAGCAGTTGATGTTGTTGCACCAAGGATATTGTGCTGCATAACCAAATACTTACAAGGTCCCAAAAGCAAGACCTATTGGCTATGCCAATGCTTGTTTTAGCTTTATGTTGTCAGGAGCGTTCGTAAATATGTTAACATACCAATGGATGCCACTTTAAGCTCAAAACGGGCGCAGTCTGGGTCCTGTATCTTCAAGTGGTTTAAGTTCATGCCTTCTCTTGGTGTTCACTACCAGGCTGCATCTGTTTGTGGCGATGCCATACAGGCAGCCAGTACCCAGTATATCTATCGGGTTCGAACAGTGAGGGCACGGGTGTCGAGGCATAGCCATACATTTTGTCGATCAGGTCTGGCCACATAGTTCTCTGCCCATGGAGTATGAATTTATTGGCACAGAGAGCACAAGGAGGAAGCTCAGATGTGGGGGAGGGAGCAGTCAGGGCTGCATCCAAGCCCATCATCTGTTAAGGCTCCCTGAATTATTTAAAACAATGGGCTTCATGTGTTCGCTTTTATCTCCCCATGACTCACTGCGAGCCCGCAGGTCTGGGATGACACCTTCGGCCTAGAAGGGCTTTACTGTACAGACCACATTTGGGGGTCGATTAGGATGGCGGACGGACTTTGTCCATCCACCATCCTGTCGTGGCAAGGGACCGTCCGACATAATGGCGGAGGTCCCGTTCGCCGAATAAGGATGCACCCGCCACAGTGGCGGGTGCATCCCGCATTTTAAGCACTGCCCGCCGCAATGCTAAAAATGCATGTTGTGCGTTTCAAAGCACAACATGACAGGCACCGCTCGGTGCCTGCCATGTTCTACTTTGAAACGCAGGGGCGTACCATAGGTACCCCCCATGTGCACACCCGACCCCTCCTTCACCCTGGGGGCCCACAACGGGCCCCCAAAGCAAAGACCTTATGCCAATGACGAGCCCATTCTAATATGGCTGGCGTGTCTGATAGACACAGCCACCATATTAGACCTTTTCCGCCACGGTCACAAGGCGACCGCGGTGGAAAAGCGGCGGACGGTCTTCTCGTCCGCCCCGGACCCCCCACCCATCCTAATGTGGTGGGGGGTCATTTCAGGCAGTGCTTAATTTGGGCCGGTGCTTTCCGGTGCTTAGCACCGGCACTTATATTTCAGGGCCGGGTCTATTGTATTTTTCTAGCCTCGGCCCAGTAATTATTAAAAATAAATGTACGTACCTTTCCTGTTCTCAATTCCGATCGGATGTCTTCCTGGTATGTCAGCAGAGAACGACCCACCCAGGTCCAGGCATGACGACTGCATCACGTTAGTGATGTCAGCAGTCACGCATGCCTTTTACCACAGGGCGTCGTCATGCTTCTTCCGTTTGGATAATTGCAGCTTAGGGCGGGCGGCAAGGCAAGCTGGGAAAGTTCCGGACGTGCCTCTGAGGCCTGGTAACTGTGGTATTACTTTTAGCCATCCAGAGGCCCAGCTGAGGCTACACGGAACAACCCGTGTTTCCAGTTTTTCAATGAACTCTCTGGGGCGCTTGCAGCCTGTCAGCGGTTGGCAGGCTCGCACTGAGGAGGAATGTAATGCTTTGCTGCAGTTTGAGCCTTTTAACAACGGAAGCAGCAATAACAATACCAGGGGATTCATAATTACCACCAATCCAGGAATTGAATTCGCGCAACTGTAGGCAAAAAAGGTGAGTTGGATGTAGTTCCCCAATACTGAAGTTTTAATCCGAATGATTATGGAAGTCGGATGAACATGCAGGAACTGGTGAGCTGAGAGCATGAAGATTCATAAATGTGAGCGCGCCAAAACGAACTTCTGTACCTCTACACACTTTTCCTGTATATCCAAGCCTTGCTTCGCTGACTATCCCAGAAAACGTGTATATTGTTTGCCCAGCTGATAACAGCCTTCTTTAGTAAAATCAGCAGCAGTTAGTTCCCATGTACTCCCAGAAAAGATACCAACGGTAAAAAAAAAAAAAACTAGCGCTGCTTTCTCCAAGAGCTCGCAACATACGTCTCATTTAGAGAAGACACCCTTCGATTTACAAATGCACTCTAATGTGTGCAGTTTTATAACCTGCCTGCAGCACTCTTTGAAAAGAGTTGTCTAAACTGATGTGCATGACGGGGTCAGTTGCTCGCAAATCAGCCATTCTCACAGCTTAGTTGAAGGGAGTTATTAAAGGGCATACGGTCTATTCAACGTTCCTGTTCGATTGCTTCCAGAGCAAAAGATGTAAAACTGCATTGACCATTGTTTTTATAAAGGCAGTAGTTGGCAGTGCAGTGGTAGATGCATTTTTTTTATTTGTCTGTGCACAGGAGAGATGGCAACAACAAGCGACCCCAACCTTTTGATATACCCTTTATTTTCCTTCGCTTAAAATACCGACGGTAGAGAGACTCCCAAACATGGGAGAGAAAACGCTATGAAACCCAAACAAAGCCCCCAGGCACAATCACAATACCTGTAAAGTGCCACAGCTACCCTGAAAGGGTGTCCTGCCGCTCTATACCGTAAAGGTAAGAAGGGAGAGACAACTCTACAGGAATAACCAAGCCTTAATCTTTTCTGTGGATGACTGTCAGGAATGAAGTGAGACCTGATGTCTTCAGGTTCTTTTCCTAAATGTGCCTGGTGACTCATACAGAGAGCGCTAAGCACTGAGCGCTTTTGCACTGGGAACCAGTGAAGAGACTGAAGGTGTTTATTCATATGGTAACGAGGAGGTATGCCTTCAGGAGCCTGCCTGGCCTGGCCGTTTTACACAATTCAATCTCATTTTATAGCCCTAGAGACCGGGTGACTAGTGTGTGCAAAATCTGTTTCTCAACACCACCCTTGTTTTTGGTGTACCTTTGCAGGCCAGATTCTTCCAAGTACTTATAGCAACATCATGTAGGTATAAGGGTCTAGTCAGTCTGCAGGTCTGTAATCCAGGGGTGTCCAACTTAGGTCCATAT
Source organism: Lissotriton vulgaris (assembly GCF_964263255.1). Taxonomy (NCBI): domain Eukaryota; kingdom Metazoa; phylum Chordata; class Amphibia; order Caudata; family Salamandridae; genus Lissotriton; species Lissotriton vulgaris. Next base: position 1,616 of record NW_028241126.1, on the reverse strand, counting down.
GCACTGGCTCCATGCTAGGCCTATGACAGCAGCAAGGAGAAGAATTGGGCTAGTCATTCGGCAGGTCTGTAAGCCAAGGGTGTCCAACTTAGGTCTATGTGCCATGGGTCCATGCTGGGGTCATGACAGCATCTAGAAGAGGAAAGGGGCTAGTCATTCTACAGGTCTGTTACTTAGGGGTATCCAACTTAGGCCCATATGTACTGAGTCCGTGACCGGCTTATGACAGCAGTGAAGAAGGGGAAGGGGCTAGTCATTCTGCAGGTCTGTGAGCCAGGGATGGCCAATTTAGGCCCATGTGCACAGGGTCACATCTCCTCTAGAGGGAACAGCTTCAGGGAGGCCCGGATTTGTATCTGCTGCTTGGTAGACATGAAAATGTATTCAGGGATATCTGGGGATCACCTGCTTTGGCCATATTCTGTAGGGGTTTGTCTGCAGGTACTACAGCCTGGCTTTATATGCACCTTTCCTTCGTTGTACAGAAGGTGAAGAACATTTCCTGCTTCCCAAATTTTGTAAGGTGATGAGAATGTGAGCTCGAGGTACAGGGGATATGCCAGATCCAATCGAAGTTCAAGGTGTCTGCTTAAACTGTAAACACAACTTCCAAATGATGGTATTGGGTGGATCTCTTAGCGCAGATTCCAGCTCACTCACATTTTTGGGTGATCTCCACTTTGCATTAGCTGAGGCTGTCTGTGTGTTTTGTTTGGCTCAGAGGGTGGGGCCAGTCTAAGAAGTGGGTGGGCCAGTAGAGGAAGTGGGTGTTGTGTCCTAAATAAAATTGAGCACCTGCACTTAATATTTTACAAATTAAGCACTGATTTCAGGGAGGATGGCGGACGGATTGCCCCCGCCGGGCCGGCGGTGGCTACCGCCAGCCCGGCGGGGGCAATCCGTCCGCCATCCTAATTGACCCCTTAGCTTTTTTAAACAGTAGTAATCTGTCCTTTGCTTTCCAGTGGCAATGACGATGAGCAGAAGCTTCCTGCCCAGATTCAACACTCAATATCTGAAGCTACTGCTTCAAGGGAGTACAAGGAAAATACTGTAGGTTTACAAACTACACAAACTACCGCCAGTTTCGGAAAAAATTGAAAACCCACCTCTTCCCTAATCCTTAACTTCTCAGCACACCTCTTCAGCAGTCCTTTTGGTACAGAGCGCCGTGATATCCCTAGGGATGAGTGTCGCGCTCTATAAAAACCGCAAATAAATAAATAAATAAATAAATATATGTTACCTTTTCTGTTCTTTAAAACAAGACCGCACATCTGGGTAATTCTGGTTGCTTCATCTCCCTTATACATTTACAAAACATCTTGGTCCTGGCTTAGTCTGAACAAGTATTGCGGTTATGTTAGTGTTTCCACAAAATTAAATAGAGCAAGAACAGCGGAGCAAAGGAGTGCTCAGGAGAAATGCCAAAACCCCTTACAGATAAACAGGGGAAGTGCGTTTGTTAAGTGCGCGCAGTGGGGCCCGTCTCCATTTCTTTTACTCCGAAGCCAGCATCCATGCCCTCTCCTGTCACAGTGTGACAGGAGCTGGGAGGTAGGTTGGTGTGGAGTGGCCTCAGTGTCCCTGGTTTTTGCAAGCGGGGCTGACTTTCA
>NW_028241125.1:0-58213 GCF_964263255.1 Lissotriton vulgaris | reverse complement strand
CTCTTACTACTAACCCTGGGCGGAGAACTACGCTCCGTTCGCTGAGTTTGTGAATTTTTGGCAACTTCGCACTTCGCGGAGAGCGCGAAGCTGTCGCCTACTTCGCAATCTACAGCATAGCGTAGTAGTTTTTCTTCCTCACGCGCTCAATAGCATTCTCGCGTGCGCGGTAATGACTTACCGTGGTTCTGCGTTCGCTTTCTCGCTTTTCTCTCCCGGTCGCGTTCGCTACGATGTTTGGAATCCGCCCGCACAATCCAACCCGACTATGAGAACGCGATAACGTCATTCGGACGCGCGAACACGACATTACGACGCGCGATCTTCCTTACAGCGCTATGTAGGTAAGATCGCGTTTCCAAACACGCAGAAACTGCAATCTGGCACAGAATATCTCTCGAGCATGTTAACATTTTCTCAAAAATGTTCATTTAACCCCTCAGATTGTGATTTGGCTGTATTTTTTTGGGCTTGGAGTCCTCTTTTTGTTTCTACTCTTTTTTTCATGAGAAAGGAAGTGCCCCTGAGTCTCCAACTTCCTGTTCCTGTCCACCAGGCTCCTCCTAGTGCTTTGTCCATGTGGTGTTCACTTTCATTTGGAATTGGCGCTGGAAGGATCACTCTTTGTGTTTGTATGCTGCATCATAGCATTTAAATGGATTTATTGAGGAATTTTGGATTTGAACTTTTCTTTCGCAAGTAAGTTTGAGAATTGAGAATTGGTGTACTGTAAATGTTTTTTTTTTTGTTTTTTTTTTAAACTACAGTTTTCTGTGCTTCTCAATCTTTCTTAAAAATTATTATTGAGGGAGGCCTGTACTGTTTTGGTAAGTTTGCACAGTGCTACAACGCGACCTTACAGTTTTTGTCTTCTTCGCGCGCTCAATGTGCGTGCTCGGGCGCGATCACGACGTTTTGTACAGTTCGCGCCGCCGAACACGCCGAACTTGCATTCTCGCGAGCAATATCTTTCGAGTTGCCTAAAACGTTCCCGAAAATGTAGATGCTGTTCATTTTGCTAAAAGAAACTCCTCAGGTTGTCATTTGCTTGTAGTTTTTGGAGCATGGACCACTTACTGTTTCTGTCCTCTATGTACCTTGTTGTTTGAGGGTGGCCTGACCATGTGGGCGGCTTGGTGGCGGCCATTTTGTCAAGCCAAGCATTGTCCTTTTGCCATAGGAATGTATTGTCTGTCTTCTCTTTCTTTTCATGTTTTTGGAAGTGGCCAGGCCATGTGGGGGTGGCCATTTTAATTCCTGGTACTAGTAGCAGCCTCATTGTTTTTGCCATAGGCCTCCAAGCTTGTGGCCTACTGTGCCAGTAAGTAGGCCCACGGGTACTACTAGAGTCCTCCTCATAATGGGTGCATGAACGTTGTTCAACTGTTATAGGGGTGTTTAAGTTGTAAGTGTAACATCATGTAGGTCATGGATGGCTTTGGATTAATTAGCAAAATGTGTTTTTGGTGTTGAATTGCAGGTTTTGGGTGTGTGTTGAATAATATGGCTTTTTCCTGCGCACTAGGTAACCCTAGAATTCAGCTCGCGTAGTTTTGGTAAGTTTGCACAGTGCTAGAACGAGACCTTACAGTTTTTGTCTTCTTCGCGCGCTCAATGTGCGTGCTCTGGCGCGCGATCACGATGTTTTGTTCAGTTCGCGCCGCCAAACACACCGAATTTGCATTCTCGCAAGCAATATCTCTCGAGTTGCCAAAAACGTTCCCGAAAATGTAGATGCTGTTCATTTTGCTAAAAGAAACTCCTCAGGTTGTCATTTGCTTGTAGTTTTTGGAACATGGACCACTTACTGTTTCTGTCCTCTATGTACCTTGTTGTTTGAGGGTGGCCTGACCATGTGGGCGGCTTGGTGGCGGCCATTTTGTCAAGCCAAGCATTGTCCTTTTGCCATAGGAATGTATTGTCTGTCTTCTCTTTCTTTCATTGTTTTTGGGGGTGGCCAGGCCATGTGGGGGCGGCCATTTTAATTCCTGGTACCAGTAGCAGCCTCTGTGTTTTTGCCATAGGCCTCCAAGCTTGTGGCCTACTGTGCCAGTAGGTAGGCCCAAGGGTACTACTAGAGTCCTCCTTATCATGGGTGCATGAAAGTTGTTCAACTGTTATAGGGGTGTTTAAGTTGTAAGTGTAACATCATGTAGGTCATAAATGGCTTTGGATTAATTAGCAAAATGTGTTTTTGGTGTTGAATTGCAGGTTTTGGGTGTGTGTTGAATAATATGGATTTTTCCTGCGCACTAGGTAACCCTAGAATTCAGCTCATGTAGTTTTGGTAAGTTTGCACAGTGCTACAACGCGACCTTACAGTTTTTGTCTTCTTCGCGCTCTCAATGTGCGTGCTCGGGCGCGCGAACACGACGTTTTGTTCAGTTCGCGCCGCCGAACACGCCGAATTTGCATTCTCGCGAGCAATATCTCTCGAGTTGCCTAAAACGGTCCCGAAAATGTAGATGCTGTTCATTTTGCTAAAAGAAACTCCTCAGGTTGTCATTTGCTTGTAGTTTTTGGAGCATGGACCACTTACTGTTTCTGTCCTCTATGTACCTTGTTGTTTGAGGGTGGCCTGACCATGTGGGTGGCTTGGTGGCGGGCATTTTGTCAAGCCAAGCATTGTCCTTATGCCATAGGAATGTATTGTCTGTCTTCTCTTTCTTTTCATGTTTTTGGGGGTGGCACTGGCCAGGCCATGTGGGGGCGGCCATTTTGTGTGACCTTCCATCTTGGTTTAGTTTTTTTGCCGCAGGCCTACAAAGTTGTGTGATTTTTTTCTGCCAGTAGGCCTAGAGTCCCAGAGATAGTCAGCGGGATGCTTGATGTAGCGGTTTCCATTTTGTCTGTTGAATTTAACATCATTTAGGGCATGGGTGGCAATGCATTGAATTTTCAAATGTGGTGTTTGGGGTGTAGTTAACTGTTTGGGGGAGAACTCCAAATGCCTTTGTTGTTTGTGTTGTTGTGTAACTTTCAAACCTTGGAGCCATGGGGATTTTCTTCTTTGCATTAAGCTGTGATGTAGGCATGCTCCTTTTTCTGGCCATATAGGGAGGTATATAGGCCTGCTTGAGTTTATTTTTTTCTGGCCTTTACCCATGTACCTGTGATGAGTGCCCATGTGTAGCTGTGGTGGTAGTAGTAGTGTGCTGTTTTGTTTTTGACAAATTGGCCTGTGTCTTGCCATTGTTCCTGTTGGCTTACTACTGTTCACATCCCCATTGCTATCTGCTGCAGGTCACTGATGCTGCATCCATCCAAAATGATGCACAAATTAAGGATAAACAAGTTCCACTTCCACTACATTTGCATTTTAATTTTTTTCTATTCTTACTCTTACTGGATGTACTAATACTTCTAGTAGTAATTAAAGCTAGAAAAAATCCATATTCGACTGATGTTGTTCTGCCTTCTTTGCTTGTAGGTGCACAAAAGACTGAAGAGGAGGTGTCTGTCATCATTCATCGCCTGTTCTACTGCCAGACGGACGTCCTTCTGTACTACGTCACGTGTGGTGTGAGTGACTAACCTGACCAGACATCATTCTCAGAAACTTGTGCAACTGAGTGCTGCTGCTGACATCTGAAGACGATGGGCCCAAAGAAAGCAGGTACCAGGTCCTCCAAGACCAAGAAAGTTGCTGAGAAGAAGGAAGAACAGAAGAAGGAAGTGACACTTAAGTCTGGTGTTGACCCGAAAACCTTTTTTGGGAAAAAAAAGTACGCCTGCAGCAGCAGTGACCGGGGTCCAAGCTGGGGCCAGCACCTCCGCAATCAGTGGGCCCAAGCCACCACCCCAGGCCCAAGCAGATGAGTGGGGAAGAGGTAGCCAGCCTAATGGTGGAAAGCAGTGATACTGAGCCTGACCTGAACTTATCTCAATCTCAAAGTAGTACACATTCCACGCAAGAGGGAACACAGCAGAAAAGTGGTGAACAACAACCAGCGCCCTCAATAGTAGATGTTCAACAACCACCGCCCGCAATAGTAGATGCTCAACAAAAATGAACAACCACAACCACCGCCTGTAATAGTAGTTGTTCCACAACCACCGCCCGCAATAGTAGATGTTCAACGAAAACAACTACCACAACCACCGCCTGCAATAGTTGTTCAAGAACCACCACCGGCAATAGTAGTTGCTGTTCCTCCCGAAGTCGGGGCAGTTCAGGAAATTGAGCCTGATGCAGAGCAAGAAGAGGCAGCACCTCCTGCAGGAGATCTATTGTTTTCCAAATATACACCAAGGAAAATGAGGGTTAGTCCATTGAGTTCTTCGCCAAGCATCCCTTCTGATGATCTTGACCTCAATTGGGAGCCAAAACAATCTGAGCATGAGAGGGAGAGACATCCCAAGAAGACCAGGCTAGGGAAAAGGAAGGTTCCAGGAAGCCTACCACTTATGGAGTGCAATGTTCAGCAGCCGGATAATGATGATGGTGATGATGAGTCAGACCCAGTCATCACAAGCATTACTCCTGGCCCTGAGGACATGGAGACCAACATTTTAACCCTATCAAGAATGGCTGCGACTAGGGATGTAATAGCACGCATACCACCAACACAGGCCACACCAAAACTACCTCCAGCTTCCATTTTTACATTTGCACAAAGCCGGCAGCGTCCTACATCCAGCACAAGTTCCACCTCAGCAGAAGTAGGTAGTGGTACTACTGCGCAGCCACATAGTGAAGTTCACCACACAACCTCCAGTTCATCCGGCATTGGAAGTGGCACCTCTAGCAGGAGACAAAAGTTAAGCTCCCCAGTGTTGGACTTCTTTACAGTTAGCGCAAATGAGGACAACATTGCTATATGCTCCATTTGTCATTCCTCTGTTAGTCGTGGTAAGCTTGGTACAAACGATGGTACCGGAGGCCAAATGACCCATATGAAAAAAACACCACCCAATCCAGTGGGAGGACCACCTATGTATCATAAAAGCAGGAACCATTAATGTTGGTGGGGAAGCAGTAGAATGTCCACGGGTAACCAGACAGGAAGAAGAGGGAGACATTCTATCTGGTAGCGGTACACTAAGTACCCCCATCCCACTCCCCGGGACTGCAGTGGTAGAACCCAGATCCTCCGGATCAGCAACATCTCTGTGGCACCAGAGTAAGAGTAGTAACCCGGAGACACCATGGAGTACGGGTGCGAAGTCTGCGACACGAAGAACTGCATCGGGCATATCTGAAAGAAATACCAAGCAGCGTACCATTCTTAGCATGTTTAGGCAGGAGGGAAAGTACGAGCGCAACCACCCAATAGCACGTTTGTACAATGCTAAGCTTGCTAAAATGTTAGCTCTGGACCTTCTCCCTTTTTCTTTTGTTGAAGGGATGGGTTTCCTGGAATTTGTGACAACCCTCTGCCCAAAATGGAATGTTCCCAGCCGCTACTATTTTGCCAGAGTTTCTGTTCCAGCACTACACCACGACGTGCTGGAATGGCTTGGAAAAGCCTTGCAGCAGAGTGCTGTGCATAATATCCACCTTACAACAGACATGTGGAGCAGTTGCCAAGCCACAGATTACATGTGCATCACTGCACACTGGATCTTTTTTTCAGGTGTTAGAGACAAGATATCTACAGGTATTGACACTACTGAGATTTTTATTGATACTCGCAAACATGCTACTGTAGCCATGTTTGCTATGGAGAAATCGCATACTGCTGCAAACATTTTGGATGAGTTCAACAGCAAGGTCTTTGAATGGCTGCAACCAAGAGGCCTCAATATTGGTTTTGTTGCCACCGACAATGGCAGTAATGTAGTTAAGGCCATGGAAGATGGCCGCTATTTCAGGGTCCCGTGTTTGGCACACTGCATTAACATTGTGGTTCAAGGCTTTCTGAAAAATGAAAGCAAAGTCAGCAACTTACTGACCATTTGCAGAAGAATCTGCACGCATTTCAATCATTCTTTTAAAGCCCGGAAGCAGCTATGGGTCATTCAACGTGAGTGTAACATGCCAGTCAAAGCACTCATCCAGGAGGTACCAACACGTTGGAACTCTATGTATTACATGCTCGAACGGCTGTTTGAGCAGTACATACCACTTAATGCTTATGTCATGACAAGAAGATCAGGGGACCCTACTGTTAAAACCATGACGTTGAAATGTATTAATGGGACCTCATTAAATGCCTGACTGAGATGCTACTTCCTTTTGAGGTCTTCACATGCGCAGTCAGCAGGGAGGACTGTACAATGAGCCAAGCAATCCCATTGTTGTACATGCTTGAGCAAGAGCTGAAGGAGGTGTCTGAAACATACGAAGGTGTGGAAGGAAAACGTGAAGCATGTAATTTTGCGAAGTCCTTAGCAAGCCGCTTATCTTAGAATACAAGGATTCAAAATAACATCACATCAACATTACATTACTGCCACAATTTTGGATCCACGGTACAAATTATTTGTGAACAGTAATGCAGTAATTCCTTTTTCAGAAGGGGATGTTTCCAAGTACAAAACTGTAATAGCCAAGGAAGCCACTGATTTAGAAAACAAACGGCTCTCAATTAGAGGCCTGCCAGTGCCAGCCCAGGACAGTGCAAGTACTACTGAGCATCCTACAGAGTCAAGTTCTTCTTCACAGCATGCGAGCAGTGCGTTTGCTTCCCAGCAGTCACCAACACAAACAATAACAGCAACCGCACCAACAGGATCTGATTCATCGGACACAAGCAAAAACATAGCTGCTTGGTTTCTACATAAAGGGATGGGGAAGTCCGTTGTTGTCGCAAAGCAAAAAGAGGACGAGCAAACCAGAGCACCAATGAACATTGAGCGGATGGTCCAGGCCTATCTGGATGACACAACAGAGGTGTTCATGGAGCAAAGCCCATTGGTGTATTGGTATAGGACAAGAAGCCAACGGCCAGTGCTCAGCAGGCTGGCGATAAAGTATCTAGCTTACCCTGTTGCAAGTGTCTCTTCTGAGCGTGTGTTCAGTGCTGCTGGTGCCATTGTGACTGTGAGAAGGACCAGTCTCTCGCCCAAAAGCGTGCAGAGGTTAACCATGATAAAAATGAATCAGCACTTGATACCACCAGACTACAAAGTCCATGAATCAGAGCTGGAAGAGGAGAGCGAGTCGGAAGAAATAAGTAGTGGGTTACAGGACCTACGTCTGTCAGAAGAACCACAAGGGTTTGAGGACGAGCTCATCTTCCCTGAGAACTAGGCTTGGAAATTGTTACATTCCCCCTTCCTTTATTTCTCCCTTCCTTATTTGTGTGTATCTGTCTTTCTGACTCAAACTTGAAAACCAACACCATCTTCCTTTCTCTTTTAAGTACCTATTGGAGTTGCACATCTGAGCATTTACTGTGCACTCCACTCATCAGAGTCCTGCTCCATCTTCCTGACTCACCCTAAATACATTTCCATCTTGCCATACTTTGGATGGAGATGGACAATAGTGCAATAATGTAGCCTCTAACAGTCCCTCCATAACAAGTGAAACATACATGACTACAGCCATCTTCTGTTTTGTTTCCAATCTGAAATGCATCACTGTCTTAAGGCTACACCTCTGTCTGCAGGCATACACAACTCTTCAATGTCAGAACTTGAGCAGGGCTCCAAAATTAAAGTAAACTCGTCATCACTTTCGGAAGGCTCTGCTGCATCTGTGATCTGACAGCCACAAAGAAGAGAAAGACAGGTATATGAAATAAATGATGTCATACATTGCATTGGCTGCTTGCTGACTCAGAGCAAATGTGCATGAAGTAGAAGTATACTAGTAGTTTCAAAGTGCTTGTGTCTCAAGTGATGGTCAATGTTTCCATGTTGTTTAATAATATGTATCCAATTATACTCCTACTACTGCAGGTGCAGTCTGTACTTAATCGTAGTCACTCACTACAGACTTAGTTGCTGTTTTTGGTCTGTTGGAGAACACATACACGTGCCACACCGGATGATGATGATGATGATGACCACCATACCATCTTTGCACGCTGTCAGTCACTTTGATCAGAGATGATTGATGGAATATGTTCAGGAAGTAGAATACAAGGTAAACACACAACCAATCAACAAGTAGCACAGCAGACCTAGGCTACATGTGTGTGCAGTGGTGGAATGGAATAGTGGTATGATTGACTGACATTGGCGCTTTGATTTACATTAATCACTTGTTTTGGAAATACTAGGTTGATGTATATGCCTTTTGTCTGAAACTCTGAAAAATGTAGGTAAATGGAGTTTGGGCCACAGACTCACGTCCCGGTGTTGTGGTGTGGCCCTGTAACTGTTCCTTGCTGGCTCCTATCTTGTTGTTCTTTTCGATGACTGCTGTGCAACTAGAAGAGTAGAGTTAATCAATGTATCAAGCAGCCTCAGTCTGAAAATCTTCTCGCTCACGAGTCTTGTATTTTTTGCACTACACCGTAATTGATTTTTATGTTTTCATTCTGTTAACTTATTTTGTAATACCCCATTTCTTCTTTCATCAACACTTACAGGCCGGCCTTTCACCCAGCGCTATTATACGTGGAGCAACAACTCACACTTACCTTACCAATCCTCCTCATCAACATCCTGCTAGAGGCGCCCAAGAATGATATCATCAGTCAATCAGTCACAACAGTGTCCATGGAAGGGAGGAAAAAATGAATGACAAGATACAACTACACATTTGGCCCTGGATAATACATTAACTTTAGTATAATTTTCATATTTTTCTTTGATTCCTTTTTCCTCTTCATTTATTTTATGCTTGTGCTTGGTAATTGATTGTTCACTTAAACTATCTAAATTTTGTTTGCTAGCTTTCAGCCCGCTACATCAGGTATTACAGTTTCTCAGAGGGCATACAGCCTAGGCAAAAGTCATATCATATCATAAGAAGTACTTCCTTTGAATTGTGTAGTAGTAGTTAAGTAATTACCACTTATTATTAACCATCAAGTTAATAATAAACCTTCATCGTGCATCCATTTCGTTGTTCTTAATTGACTTTACATTTATTGGGGAATTGTGGATCAGCAATCATCGTCTTCATTGTTTTGCTTTTGTTCTCTCCATGCGTACTGTTTTTCTTTGTCAAACCTTTCCCCAAATCCCCGTTCCCATCCATTCATCAAACCCTAACCCTCTTCCCCCGGGCTGTGTGGTTTTATATTGAGGTGTGATGTTACTACATTAAATCTACACCAACAATTGATCACACGCTTGCTGGGGCAGATGTGGTGAAACCATCAAACCAACACTAATGAAATCAAATGTCAATGAGGCAGGGCGAGGATCTTCTTCTGCTTGCCCACCCAAGCTCACTTTATGTAATAGTGTACAAGGCAATTAATTTCCCAAAGTGACCCAACGAATAAATGTAAATCATTGCTGGCATTGTTTGAATTTAATTTTAGAGAATTTACGTTTACGATTTGTATTGTGTTTTAATGACTCCAACGCAACTACAGTTATCTTCTTCTACTTTTTCAGTCCCCGACACCATTGATTTTTTGAGTTCGTTTAGCAGTTGCAATATTGTTTGTGTTTTTTGTCTGTATTATGTACTGTAATTTTCTACTTCCCTCACATTCTTTCTCAGGCAAATGACTGTCTCTTTGTTTTTGTTTTCCAATGCTAGTGCCAGTGTCTAGGAGTCGAGTCTACTGCAACCACGGCATATTCTCCCTTGTCTTTGGAAACCATGAAGCCCTTGCGGTGCCAAACGTAATCATCATCAATCACAGGTAAGAAGAGAAGCTTGCTAGGAGGTATAATGGAGGAGAGGCTGGTAGTACTAATAGGACAAATATAACTGAGTGAGGGGCACAGCATCTATCTGTTTGCATGTTACACATGTGGTCAATTAATAAAGTATTTCAATCAAACACTGGCCACTGCCCTGCATCTAGAGTAAACCTTGTGACGTACAACAGTAACCCCACCACAAAACAACATCATATCATATGTGTAAGTTGAAAATAAATATCATTTATTCATGTATAAAAATAAATGTCCTCCTATCCCACCCCTATCCCCACCCTAACCCCAACCAATGTCCAAGTCCAAAGAACGTGCCACAAAAAGAACCCCAACACCCAATTCCCACCCACCAACAAAAGTATTAAAAAAGGGGCAAATCAACAGGGTCCGGGTCCATTACAGTTGGCGGGCTTTAAGGTGTTTGTCCACTATGATCTTTACGCGCTCCTCTAATTGGTCCTCCAGTTTGGCCACCCGGAGGAGAAGTTTTTGCCGAAATGCACGGCACCTACATTTGCATCCATGCTGTGTGGGGGTGGCAGATGTTAAATGCCGGCGGTGAGCGGCTGCCTGGCCGTGGCGCCGTACTCCTGCAGGTGGAGCCTTGCTGGGGCCAGACGCATTGGAAGAGGCAGCAGCTGCTGCCGCTGCCTCTTCCTCCTCCTCCTCAGCCTCAGCCACCAGCTTGCGGTACTCCTCCACAATGGCCTGCAGTTTCCTATGCCGGGCCCTGGCTGCCAACTCCTTTCGCGATGGTTTTGAGGAAGGAGTATGAGTATCTATAAAAAAAAGAAACAGAATTGTAACTGAAACTCTTCATAATTAATTCAACAGTACATTGTGGCATAGTAGCACTACCAAGCGCAGTACATACAATTGGTGTCAACTTTTAGTATCTATCTAATCTGTCCTCCTGCTTTCCCTGCCTGTAACATTTGTTGAAGTTTTTTCAGGCAATTATACTTGCCCTAGTACTGGGTGGCCTTGAGTACACATAAGAACAAAAGTCTTTTTTGTATCTCCTTTTATTTTTTCAAAGTAAGACTCTGCTTCCAGTGACAGTCTTCACCTATGATGAATACAAATTCACTTAGGGGGCATCCACCCATTAAAAGTAAATGTCTTATCATTCTTTATTATCGGCTTAGCTGGTTTCACTTTCACCAGCAACCACCCATGCGTCCACTCCTTCCTTGCCTTGGGTTTCATTGACACAAACTCCGCTCATGATTCTTGCTATCCACTGTATCCATGCACCCAAATTCTTTGCCCAACCAGGCCTGCATTTTCTTTGACCTTCCAGTTCTACCCATCCTTTAACAACCCATGCTTCCGATTCATATCAGCCATGTGAATGAACCTTCCAAAGTATCCTTCCATGGTAGTTAGTCTTATTATTACATCTCTTTAGTCCTTCCTCCTTCCACCCTAGTTCACTTCTTTCCCTTTTTGTTCAACACATCCCTCAAGGTCATCTGATCTGACTTTTAGTCTTCTCCATAAGTTTCACAGCTGAGTTGGAGTCTGATGGAAGAAGCCTTGTTTACTCAACTCAAACTGGTAATGCTACAAAGGGTGTCTTCTTCAACCATTGTATATTGTCCAGTACAACTTCAAATTCATACTTTTTTAATAAGTCTCATAGTACAGTGATGACAAAAATGTCCCCCTTCCACCTAGTAATGCAAATAAGTAATGAATATAACTTACCACCGGCCACCGCAGAAGTTTCCTCCCCCACTGATGCTCCTGCAGGTGCCGCAGCCTCTGTCCCCTCCTGGATGGCAATCGCGTTGCCGCTGGCCCCGTCGGCACTGGTGGTTGGTAGTGATTGTGCGCCTATAAAAGCAAGTACACCTTTTTAGATGCCTACACACCTCCCCCTATTTTACTAGTTGTGCTTTTTTCACCAGGAAGGAAGATTGAAAAAACAGTTACGTACAACATGAATCGTTGTGACAGTGTAACTAGTCCAAATTGCGTCCTAATGTACGGCAGTCACATTAGACAGAGTTTAGTTTAAATTTATTAGATGGTCCCTAGGGTCAGCTAATCTACTCCTACTCTAGTCTTTGGAAAGTTAGCCTGAGCCATATAACCATTTTTAGATCCGTGTCTACTGCGTTGCCCATGTTACCTTGCAGCTTGTTGCACAGTAAGAAAGACACCATTGAGGCCACATGAGTGTTGCATACAATTGACACACCAGTATTGTTAGTCCCTTTTGCTTATCCATAATGTTGCACTTTTTGCCATGACTGCTAAAAACGGGCATAGTTGTATTCACTGTCTAACGTGCAACATTTTTCTCATAGGCAGATGAGAAGAGAAGAAGATTGCCTTCTACGAAACAAGGGATTTGCAGAGCTTTCGAAAGATGCATGTGTAACCACTAACAGTATACGTTCAACGGTGAGAGGTCTCCCACAATTCACACATTTCTCTATTGTGCACTAGTTGTACAACATGTACAGTATTTAATCTTCTTCATTTTGCATGGTGGAGCAGGATGTTTTTCATGGAAATACTTACAAGTTACAACAATACAAAGCTTGTTATTAAAAAAATAAAGTTTTTGAACTTGCACATAGACTCTGTGGTATATTTTCAGTGTCTGGGGTGTTGTGGACTGAAGCGAGTGAGTGAGCGAAAGGGTCTTCTTCTGTTCTGCCTGGGTTGTGTAAAATCTAACTATCTTCGTGTGGGGGTCGGGAGTGGGACACATGCCTATGACCGAGACACTTAGGTAGGTAGACTAGACGGTCATTGGATTATGGGTTCTTCTGACTGAGTTCTGTGACCAGGGTGTAAGGTCCAACCTCCCTATCACCAACATCAACAACATCCTATTTTCTTGTGCATAGTTCTGTATGTGATTGTGTATGTGCAGAGAATAATAACCACAACAGTAGTAGAAGTATACTAACTGAACAAAAATTAGTAGGCCAACATCTGGTTGTGCATTTTTGTTGTTGGGAATTGACAAAGACTGGAGATTACAGAGGACAACGCAAAAGACAGGAGTGGACCCAGTGGCTACAGCTATTCTATCACAGCTTTATTCAAAAGAATACCTTAACTAAAGAGTGGCCAACAGGGCAAGCTTAGCTACACACAGTCTAATAGTAGTAGCACAGAGAGTCTTGGGGCAGAGGCAGTTTGAAGGAACTGAAAGTCAGGGATGGCATTGGATAGTTACCAAAAATTTGGAAAACAAATTTAAGACCAAAGAAGGTTTTGCTAACATTTAATTAGGAAGGAGGATTAATAGGTTGGAAAAAATAAGGTGCGTTAAAAAGTTAGGGAAATATAATTGTTAATAATATAAGCACTGTAGGACTTACTGGGGCCAGCAGCAGGATCCTCGGTAGAGGAGCGCTCCTGTGGTTGTCCCGCCAACTCGGACCCCGACTTCTTGCCCTTGGGTGGTGCTGATCATGTAAGAAATAATAAAGAAAGAGAAACATTAAGTGCTGTGAAACAAAGACCTCATTCAAAAATCCTCTCAAACATTTTAGGGAACAACAATTCCAATAAAATTTACTTCGAAATGACTACTGGCTTGCAAGATCCACAGACCGTCTACTTATAGAACACTAATCAAATCAAACATTCTGATTGCAGAATACTAACGTAGCCAGTACCACCTGACCTACACCACCTATTCAAGAATCCAGACAGGCCAATTGTTCAGTAAGTCGACATTTCAATTTTATTTTTGCCCGCAAACATGCATAGATGATGAGATGGAGGACTCATGCATAAATTTGTACATACACATAATTGTTGGTTGCTTGCGTCAGAACTGCTACTGACTCACCTGACCATGCTATTGCTGTGCTAAGCCTACCACTCAGTAAACAAACTCAAACCGGTTCTATGGAGGGGTGGGGTAAATAAGAACTAACTAAGCATTCAGTGACAGAGGAGGCGTCATGCAGACCGTTAAAAAAATATGAACTAATACTATCCATCCACCACTATTTCACTAAAGGACAATGTAAGGACTAGACTCTAGCAATAGCATCAACTAACTTCAGTTCTCTAAAAACTCTAACATCAATAATCAGCAGCCCAAGCTAGCGCTAAGTTACAAACCAGTAAGAGAAGTGGCGAGCAGCACCTGTGTCATACAATAACAGAAGAATTTGAGACGAAAATGATCTGCAATGTAACTAAGCGCACTAGTAACCGTGTTACTTATTCGTCCAAGAATTATACACAATACTTATACTACTATAATATATATTACATTATTAATATTACTAGCTACTCACCAAGCCCCACGACTTCAACACCTATCAGGTCCAACAGGTCCTGCTCCCTGTCCAGAATGTCTGCCCACCGGTGGGCCAGCTGTTGGTGGGTGCGCCGGATTTCCGAGCGACGGTAGACTGCCCGGCATACCTTCGTCCACCGGCGGCGACGCTCCTCTGGAAGGTAACCGGACCCTGGCCTGCCGCCTGCTGCCAAGGTCAAGGGGAGATGGCACTGGATGAAAAAAAACCAGGGCGGCCACCTCCGCCTCCCCGAAAAGATTCCGGGCCTGCACCCCTGCAGGTCGCATTCTGCCGCAAGGCAGCCGGCTCTTGGGCGCAGGCATCTTGCCCTTCGAGCCGGTTCTGCTGCTCCCCTTTGCCATGGTTCTGGGGTGGAGGTGGAGGTGGAAAAGAAAAGTTAGAACAAAAGGAAAAAAAGTTATGGGGAAGAAGTAGGAGCTTAAATAAAGAAGTAAAATAAAACAGTAGAAAAGCTAAAAAAAGTGGAAAAGTAGACATAAAATGCAAAATATAAAATTAGAGTGAGATAGATGAGAAGTAAAAAAAGTAATAAAAACTGTGAAAATAGGTAAATATTGAACAGATATAAGGTGGATAGAAAACTAGGCCCAGAACCATAGCATAGAGTGTGAAAAACAAGATGGCCGCGCCCATCGCGACCACGTGGGTAAGTTTGCACGAGATTTCACGCGAACACGCACTTTGTCAGTGTGAACAAGCATGTTGTGTTACCGAAAAAGACGTGCACCGCGCGAACGTGTTATTCGCGACCCGGAAGAGACAGTAGGGGACGCGGGCGGGCGGGACAATTGAAAAAACAAGATGGCCGCGCCCATAGCCCACTACATGGGTAAGGTCGCATGCTACAATCCCCCGAACACGCAGACTGCGCCCTGAACACACACTACGCGCTCCCGAGCAAGAAAAATGGCTCGCGAACGGGACCAGCAAGCTACTACGCAAGCTCGCGAAGCTACGCGAAGCTCGCGTAGTGCGAGAACGGCTTCGTGTAGCGGGACTACGTGTACTACGCCCACCCTTACTTACTACCTGGCCAGCTGGAATTCGAGGGTTTGCAGTTAGGTCCACACATTGGTCTTACTTTCAAATAACTCTCCACATGCTCTGGGTACACACAGAAACAATCCGTTGTCTCATGCTGCCTGTTTGCAAGTACATATGTTGTAATCTAGGGATTGTAGGCTACCTCCAGAAGCGACAAATTGGGCCAAAGTGGACCACCCGAATGTGCCCTTGGCCCACCCAAATAAAAATTCCTGGAGCCGGGCCTGCTGCTCTCTCAGACGAAAAACAATCTGCTTTCCTACTTCAAAGAGAACTCTCACCCAACCATCTCCGCTATCAAGAGCAGTGGGGAGAATGTTAGGCGTTTTATTGACTTTTTTCTGCAAAACTTGGTATGCGAACTGCCCAGCTACGTTCGCGACACGAGTGACTTTTTGGAAAAAATAGAGGGCCTGGAATGGCAGGAAGACATGTTACTTATAACTTTGGACGTTGAGCAATTATATACTAGTATTGCCCATAGCTGCGGCCAAAATGTGACATCTTATTTTTTAGGGCAAAGGCCATTGGAATTTCATCAGCATAACAAAATGATTTTGAGTTTAATGGAATGGTGTTTACATAACAATTACCTTTCTTTTGGAAAGGAGTTTTGGAAACAGCTCTGAGGTGTGGCGATGGGGGCCTGCTTCTCCCCCAGCTACGCGTGTTTACACATGGGCTGGTGGGAGGAGCGGGTTCTTAATGTTACACACCAGGTTTGGGTCAGAGAAAAAATTGTTACATTTTTACGCTATATAGACGACATCTTTAGAGTTTGGCAGGGAGACAAAAGGGAAGCTTGTCAATTAATTGATGAAATCAATAACAATGCCCTTAACACCTTAGATGCGGCGCAAATATCCCTCCCCAGTGCTGCGCTGTCCATTGGAACTAGTGCTGAATGGACGTCCAATGGACGTGCACAGCACTGGGGAGGTAGTGCTACTGTCGGCCAACGCCCCGACGCAGCACTTAAGAGGTTAACTTAAAATTCACGTCCCATATCAGCGCCAAACAAATAAAATTTTTGGATGTCAGTGTTTATGTAGATAAAGATAACAGGTTACAAACGACCCTACACAGAAAAGCCACTGCAGGCAATACAGCCCTGCATGCTTCTAGTCTCCACCCCATGCACACCATAGAAAATATACCATTAGGAGAAATCCTTCGCATTAAAAGAATATGTGGCTCCCATGAAGATTTTCTTAAATGTGTCAAGGATTTAAGGATTCGATTAAAAGCTCGAGGGTATTCTGATCAGATGTTTGATCGTGCTCTGGCTAGAGCCGACAAACGACCTAGATCTTCTTTATTCCCAGAACCTACTGATAATGATCCAGCTGTAGTAACCTCAACAGTGGCAGTTTCTAATGACTGTCCGAGATTTATTACTGCATTCAGTAGTCAAGAGAAAAGATCAGACAAATTATTAACCGCAATTGGCCAACTATTCTGACGGACACAGTGTTAGGAAGCATGTTGCCAAACAAACCACTGGTTACGTTTCGGAAAGCACAGAGTATGGGGACAGTGCTGGACCAAAGTAGTCCAGAATTAAAGCAAAAAGCTGTCTGGCTACAACCGGAATCTGGGTTCCGCAAGTGCTCCAGCTGTAGAGCATGCCAATTTGGCATTAATAAAACTCACTACAGTACCCCATTCAAATCAGTGGATACACCTATTCTTGGCAACCATACATGTAAGACTGAATATGCTGTATACGTCCTGACGTGCACCTGCGGCCTTAATTATATAGGCAAGACTAAGCAGCAGGTGCACGTCAGGATCTTGCAACATATCAGGGCCATTCTGCACTGTGACCAATCAGACTCGGTGGCTCGTCATTTTCAGAGTACACAAAATAAAGATGTTAAATGTCTATCTTATTATGTTGTAGCCTCAGTCCCCACTCTCAGGCGCGGTGGTAATCGAGAGCTTAAACAGAGACAACTAGAATCTCGTTTTATCCTTGAATATGACAGCAAGTGGCCTAATGGGCTTAATAATACTGAGGATTTGCGTAATTTTCTCTGAAACAAAGCCCTATGATCTAAATGATTCAATTTCCTCAGGTAGTCAGGTTCCCTGTTACCTAGAGATGATCTCTCCCCAAATGGACTGCATGTCTTAGTTTTTTCTAAATTATATTTGTTTTTTGATATCCTGTTCTCCGTGGCTAGTCAAGTTCCTTGTTAGCCACGGTAACATAAGTTAACCACTCTTCACATCTTTGTATAGACTCATATTTATCACTATTTAGGATTTTAGCACTTTTTATCTATGGGTGTTTTTATCACTTTTTTTAACATGATAATATTTCTATACCTGTACAAAATGTTTTAAATGATGCTTTTTAGAATGAAATTTTTTTGAGTGTATCCTAATTGTCGAATTAAGCATTTATGCATTTTTTACACAGGTCACTTTATCATGTATTTACAATATTTTTACACTGTCTTTCCCTATAGCACGCGTGATTGCACTTTACGCATAGTAAGACATAGTCCAGCACTGTTATTTGCACTTTATATTCAGCCTGCCTTGAAAACATTTGAATACTCCTACTATAGACTCTGAGACTCAGTATTTAATGGATTTATCCTGTTATTGGTTTACAAACTCGCATTAAGAGACACTTTATACATTTTAATTGATGATTGTTATGTTAAAGAAAATAATTAACTAACATATGTATAATTGTGTTTAACTTATTTTGCGTATTTGCACGGATAATTGCGACAAAACACACAAGATGTTGTCTATGTCTATAATCATGTGATTGTTCGAAGGGCGGAGCCCAGGCAACTCACTAAGCATTAGAAAAACAAAAAAAGTTGCACTAGTTCGTTGCATGTGAACAAGGGCTCTTAAAGCCTGAAACGCGTATTGCCCTCCTGTTTTACCAGCTGCAATAAAGTAAAAACCTGTGAATCCAGTGGTACGTCTCCTACTGTGCCTGCTTCGCCGGTCCTGGGTGGATCAGGAAGTGGCGTTTGTGGAGTTTCGAAAATATATATATATATAAATCTTGGCCGAAGAGAGGATTCGCAGCTAATGAACTGTGTCAAAGCTGCAGTCAGCGCAGACAACTTTGGAACAATTTGACCAGCGACAGTGTTCAGAAACCGACTAGAGGGTATGACAATGTTCCAAAAACAGAATGCGGGGAGCAACTCACTGTGAGGAATAACAGTTCTAAAATCAGAACAGTAAGTTCCATCATTCATTGCGAAAATGGAGCCAGTATGCGCAAGGCACTAAGCAAAGCCCACTGAGGGAAGCATATAAAAGACTGCCAGATTATAATTTGGAATCTGCTCACCGCATTTTGGAAATGCCTATGAAAAAGATGCGGAAGCCTTGAAACGCGGCAGTGAAGTAATTTAAATCGGAACACTAGTTGGTGTCCGTATCAAATAAATGTATGTGGTGTTAGTTGGCTGTCGAGTGCATTTTTAAAAAGCTTTGGGTCATTGGTATACAATATATACAAATGTGTATATATATATATATATATATATATATATATATATATATATATATATATATATATATATATATATATATCACTGAAAAAACCTAGGTTTCAGGTCATATATAGTTAGGAATTAGCATTTAAAAAACCATTGAAATTGGTCATGTGATCAAGGTACTTTGTACCGAAACGCGTAATGGCCGACATCTGCACAGCTAAATAAAGAAGATTCTAAGCACCTACTTGGGTCTGTGCTCCACGTTCTTTTCAAAGGAGAAAGGCGCAGGTGACTGCCCCTGCGAGTGGAGTGGCGCGATATATATATATATATATATATATATATATATATATATATATATATATATATATATATATATATATGCGGACCACTGGGGGGACGGATGGTGGCCTCCCGAGATGGGATCAGCGCCGGCCCCCGTCCTGGAACTCAGGAATCTGGGAGTATGGCTCGACCACACGTTAAGCTTTGTGACTCACACGAAGAGAGTGGCGGCCTGCTGTTTTGGAGTATTACGCGGGCTAAAACCCCTGCTTAGATTTTTTGATGCTCCGACTAGACAGCTGGTCATTCAAGCAATGATTATCTCTCGGCTGGACTACGCCAGTTCACTCCTTTTAGGAGCCAACCAAGCTGAGATCCTTCGTTTACAGCGAGTCCAAAACGCTGCGGCTAGGGCGGTGGTCGGTTTGCCCCGGACCTGCCCCACCTCTAATACTCTGCGGTCCCTGCACTGGCTCTTGATAAACAAGAGAATTCAATTCAAGGCTCTTTGCCTGGTTTTTAAAATTCTTCGAGAGTCGGCACCTGTGATACTTAACAAACTGCTCTCTCCCTACGTTCCTACCCGCTCACTCCGATCCCTTGGACAATCCTTGGTGGTTGTCCCCCGTTTTAGACTTAGCCGGATGGGGGGTCGCTCCTTCCGAGTGAAAGCTGCTACCCTCTGGAATGCGCTCCCCTTGGAAATCCGCCTCATGGATGATCTAATATCCTTTCGTAGGGCCCTGAAAACCTTCTTGTTTTAAATGTTCCCTGTTTTAAGTGTTCTGCTTTTTTGTTGCTGGATTTTGTGTTATGTTGTGTCTACCTTTCCCTGCGCCAGGACGCTCCTTCGCTGGAGCAGCTGTACGCATTAAAAATGTAAATAACATAACATAACATGACATAACATATATATATATATATATATATATATATATATATATCACTGAAAAAACCTAGGTTTCAGGTCATATATAGTTAGGAATTAGCATTTAAAAAACCATTGAAATTGCTCCTATATAGTTAGTTATACTAACTATATTTCGCGCTCCCGCAATCCACTGCTGATGATGTCACATATTACATCATTCATGACATGGTCAGTGACATCACTGATGACATCACTGATGAACATCAGAGTCACCCAATTGGCCCGGTAATGTCCAATGGCTAAAGAGGACAGAATATAACAGTCCAATCATTTACAGCGTACTATGGACAAGCATTACAGCATTGAGGAGGCGATGAACGCCGAAACGCGTCTGCTGTTAACAAACTAAGCCAAAATGATCCTGCGAGTGCTCCAAAAATGTGTTTTGAAGTTGCTGTGCAGCAAAAATGAGGTCCCACCCTCATTATGGAGACAGCACCCGCCCTGTGTTCGGAGTTTGAGGTGGGAGTGGTGTTGGTGAATATATATATATATATTCACTGAAAAAACCATAGGTTTTAGCCCATATATTGTTAGGGATTAGCATTTACAAAACCTTAATTTACTCGCACAAAACCATAGAAATTCGCATATATAGTTAGATGCAATAACTATATATCGCGCACCCGCAACCCACTGCTGATGATGTCACATATTACATCATTCATGACATGGTCAGTGACATCACTGATGACATCACTGATGACATCTCAAATGACATCACTGATGACATCTCAAATGACAACATCCAGTGACTGTATGTTTCTGTAAAGTTAAAATATGTCTTACATATTGAAGAATGAGTGGATGTATAAGTGTTTGGATGAAGGATTTAGTAGGTGCATGACTGACTGTATGAGAGAATGATTAAATGTGTCTCACTGAGTGCATGGGTTAGTGACTAAACTGTCTTAATTTGTGCATCATTATTACTGTAGTTCTGTAAACTGCTGCATGTGTTGATCAGTAGCTATATGAGTAACTATATGGGTTATTGATTGGTTGCCCAAATATTTGTATGGAAGACTGAGTGTGTGTGTGGGAGTGGCTGAGAGGTGTGTGACTCTGTGCATAGATGTGTGAGCAGTTGATTCAGTAGATGTATGGGTTCAAAAGTGCATGTGAAAACAGCTGTATGGGCGGTTGACTGTGTGCATGAGTGTATTGGTGAGTGAATGGATATCTCAGTGCTACATGTCAAAGTAACTACATATGTAAAACACAGTACATGTAAGAGTTGACATATATAAATAACTGTGCATAAGAGCCAGTGAATGTGTGAGTGGCTGTATGGATCATTGTGAACTTGTATCAGGGATTGTATAAGAGAGTAAATATGTGTTAGTATATGTTTGATTAAGTAAGGTGTGTATAACTGTATAGTTGAGGAAATGGAGGTGTGATTGATTCTTTGCATGACTGACTAGGTGTGTGAGGAACTCCATGGATGAGTGACAGTCTGTGAGAGTCTGTTTACACTGATTTTATCTAAGGTTATATTA
The DNA here is from genome assembly GCF_964263255.1 of Lissotriton vulgaris. Classification (NCBI taxonomy): domain Eukaryota; kingdom Metazoa; phylum Chordata; class Amphibia; order Caudata; family Salamandridae; genus Lissotriton; species Lissotriton vulgaris. The sequence continues at coordinate 36,939 of NW_028241125.1, read as the reverse complement.
GAGTCTGAAGAGGTTGATCGTATTATCACATGAATGATATCATCAGTGATGTGATCAGTAATGACAAATGAGATGTTATCAGTGTTTTTACAAGTGATGTCATTTGAAATATCATCAGTGATGTCATCAGTGATGTCACTGACCATGTCATGAATGATGTCATTTGAGATGTCATCAGTGATGTCATCAGTGATGTCACTGACCATGTCATGAATGATGTAATATGTGACATCATTAGCAGTGGGTTGCGGGTGCGCGATATATAGTTATTGCATCTAACTATATATGCGAATTTCTATGGTTTTGTGCGAGTAAATTAAGGTTTTGTAAATGCTAATCCCTAACTATATATGGGTTAAAACCTATGGTTTTTTCAGTGAATTTCAATGGTTTTTTAATAGCAAATATCAAAAGCTGTCAAATGTCAAGTACGTGATAGGTAAAAACTTTTTCGTGTTTATGCACGCTGATGTGCTTTGAACGCTGCCCCCCCCCTCTTTTCTCTTAGTAGTACTCTCTCTTTGCAGATAGTGAAGGGTAGTTAACGCAGGCCTTTGCCCCCGTTGTAATCCGTCGTGCCTGCTTGTCTCTCCATTTGATTGATTGTTATCCAAGCATTTACTATTTTACAATTGATTCTCTTTGGTTCATTCTCTATTTACAAACAAGCACAAAGTCGCAATACTCTGTTTAGTCTTTGCAGATAGTGAAAAATCGTGTAAAAAAACAAAAGTAATCGAGCAAAATCAGTAGGCCACTAATGGGATCTCTTTTTGACCTCGCTAAAATAGAAACATTAGGAACAACCCTTCATGAGAAATACGAAAATAGTGAGATGAACTGAGCTCCACACCATGAGGGCTGCAAGACAGCTCGGCTCCGCCACCCACCCGCCCAAAATAACGATAAACTCTATGCAAATATTATAAATATATACAACACACCAGCAAAGTAACAGGGTAAAACATTTTATTAAATAACTATTTACATAACTATTTTATACTTTTTGTTGCCTGATCCGGCTAGCTCAATCGATCGAGCATGAAACTCATAAACTCTGATAGCAAGCTTTGCTGCTGATGCTATGCAGACAAAAACTGGGTTTCAGTTTGTACATTCATCAAGATTTTTCCATCCAAGGCTGGTTGAGAGTTTATAGAACGATGGCTTCAGATTTTCAACATACGGTGTGGTGGCGCGGACTGGGAGGGGGCGCTTGGCTCCTGCCCTCTCCCCAAGTCATGTTGCCCTGGTGTGGCCTAAGATCGCCCCCGACATAGGCGGCCTGCTCCCGGGGTCCGGCGGAACTTTTTGCCTTTTGATGACTCTTCCATTCTGGACCTTGTCCCACAATCCGTTTGACCTGAAGACACGCTGTAGTGGGGCGCCCCTTTACCGTTTCAGTTGCCATTCCGCCCGCTTTTGCTACACTGTGCCTCTTCCGCCATTCAGCTGTTTACCGCCCGCTCTTGCGACTACAGCGTCTCGCTCACCATGTAGTTGAGTTGCTCCCGCTCTTGCGATGCAGCGATAGGCGGCTGCCACAAGACTCTCAAAATGGCGGCCGGCTCTTCAGATTTGGGCGTGATCCACTAAAATGGCCCTGGGACACCTTGGAACTCGGACGCTTGTCTGCTAGGACTTGGGCCCCATTCTCGAAAGCGTCCCCTGAGCCTTGAAGATTCTACAAAAGTCTTGGGGGCCCCCGACTCCCGCAGGCTTCTGGTGGGGAGCGGCTGCCATGATTGCTCGTGGAATGGCCACGACTGAGCTACGAGATGGTGGTGCTCTCATGCTGACGCCAGCTTCAGTCTGAAACATCCAGAAACACTGTAGACTACCAATTCGATCAGTTCCGGTAGCGCCCCAACGTGACCCGGTAGGGAAGAACTTGCCCTCCCCTCTTTGACTGATGGCTCTTGTTGCCTGTCCCTTCTGTTGTCATTTAACAGAACTTTTTAGACTACTGAAAGGGGTTGTGTTCCGACCGCTGGTTGGTGGAGACATTTTGACTATATTCTGGACCTACGTTGTCGCGTAATGCGTTATATGACACGCCGCGTTAGCGCACCCGGAAGTGCTCCGGTGCGCGAAGCGCAGCTTCCCGGAAGCGATCCGGGGCGCGGCGCGTAACGTAAACATAACAGGTCATGTGACTTGTTTATAAAACTTTTCATTGGTTCATTTTACTTTTGTTATTCTAATGATGTAAGGCTTGGTCATATGACCTAAAAATTACGCTTTTTATTGCTTTCGAACATTATTTTTTCTTAAACATATATGTTATAATGTTCCAGGCTAATGTACTTTCCCGGAAAATTTACAACTGTCCTGCAAGTAAAATATATTCCTTTTTCTAGCAAAAGGGTGTTTCTTCGTCCCATGACGGAGCCGTTGAGCAAAAGATGCTCGGCCTCCTGTCTTAGTCGCCGATACGCCTGAATATCAGATTCTTATCGATCACTTTATGTTGCAGGAGTAAAAAACACAATTGAAAAACAAAAGAGGGGCCCTGAATCTAAGGATTAATGACAAAAGGGAGACAACCCGCCAGGGCGAGAATACTAGAGAGAAACATGGAAATGGGTGTTCCCTAAATACCAGAAGAACAAAGTTCTAATCACACATACAGCTAACCCACACAACCACAAGAAAGATGTATTTATTCAAAGAAATGTTTTATTTTAAATTTTTTTTAAATATAAATACATTGTTTTCATAGAAAAATAATTTTATTAAGACAATGGAATAGTATCTGAAGAACTTTTCATAATCATATACAGAAATACAATATAAAAACTAGGACACGCAAAGATCATTCAAAAAAGGCACAAAGTACATTCACTCCTACACTCAAACACACCTTTTATACAATCAAATACATACACAAACATTCACATACATATCACCACACACAAAAGCGCCGACGCGCGTTTCGGACAAGTGCCAATACAGGCTTCCTTCATCAGGGCGCACTTGGAATAGAAAACAGGCAGACACAGTAAATGACGTCTGGCACAAGGTCCTGGGAAGCGGTCCTAGTAGCAGCAAAGGCTGAGGGTGGGTATTCTGTGGGCAAAAAAAGCAATGTAAGAAAAACTACAAAATGTGTTCATTAAAAAAAAAAAAAAAAAAAAGGGGAGGCCATAATAAGAGTCAGCAAGGAACAAGAATTAAAGTAACCAAATCCACACATATCACAGGGGTAGAGTATCCTTATATCCCAGAATACGTGTCATAAAAAAGGCCAAAGAGAATTGTGCACGGAATGTGGCCAAAGCTGGCAGGGTGTGTCAGGAAACCAGAAAATGCATAGAGAGACCACCACCTAAAAGATACAACTACAAACAAGGTATATAAAGACAACAGGTAGGAGGCCTACCTAGGGGCCCTCAGAACCGGGACCACTGAGATGTTTCAGAGGAATAGCAGGTAATTGGCAAACAAACAAATGTATTAAAAGGGATCCAGTAGATACATGCGCTTGCTAAACAGTCGAAATTCGGAGCAACTCAATTTCAGGGGCCTGTAGATGATCCAGGCGAGGTTCAGGGAGGGAGCTGAAGTACCACTGCGGGTCAGGGGGGCAAAATAGACCAGCCCAATGTCTGAGAAAAATATATGAGGAAAAATAAATAACATACCACTACAGGCAAAATGCCAGGCCTATACATATAAAAAGCTAAGAAATAAAAGAACAAAAGAAACAAGCATAGAATTAAGCTAAGGGTCTACGAGTAGGCAATGCGCGCAGTGAATGATAAACTGTAACTCGGTAAACAAGGCTCAGCATGATAATAGACAGACCAAGCACAATACAAGGCCTAAATGAGGCCTCTAGCGATACCAAATTGCGCTCAGTAAGAAAAAGGAGAGCAAGCATAAAAAGAAAAAGATAACGAAACAGTATTAACAGAATAGCAGTGCATACAACTAGAATGGGGCAGCAGGGCATAACGGTGTAAACAGCAATTGCAGAGAGGCGAAAAAAGTCTACCTTTTAAAAGGGTCTCAGAAGGGCCAGATAAAAAAACTCTCCAGATAGATGAAAGTACTAATAGAGGGACCAGGAATCAGAAATCAATGGACCTGTAAAATAATACAGAACAATCACTAACTAGAAGAAAGTGAACATGCAGAATAGTGCAAAGAGAGACACAAAAAGTCCACTGATACCTCAATGATATGGTCGGCTCATGCCCTCTATAAAGGGGAAAGCGGCATCGTAGAGCACAGACTTTTAGGCGTAGTCAAGACAGAAAGCCTACAAGTAAGCATGGGCGGAAAATCCGTTTCGCTCGCGGATTTTGCGGATTTTCGGTAAATTCGCAATCCGCGAGATTCGCGAATCTCCCGCAAAATCCGCAAATCCGCGAGCAGCGGATTTTGCTCGCACTGCTCGCACTGTTCGCGTGAGTTCGCGGCTTCCCAGTACAACTTCGCGCCCCGCGAATAAGTGCAAAATTGCAGAAATACGATCTTAGCAAAACTGAAACTACTTACCAGGTTCAAAAGTTCAGGCTCATCATTAGTAGCCATTTCCTGTAGTGCTTCCTGAGGGGCCCCTCCAGAGTTCAGTTGCCAGTTGCAACTATTATGTGACCCTGCTCTGAACCTCAGAATAGTTACACATATGCCACAAAGGTCCTGAATTACAGCTAAGGGAGACAAGCAGGAGCCAGGCTGGAAGTTCAAATCCATTAATCAGCCCCTAATTCATTATTGTCAGTTGGGGCAGGGCAGGTGTTGTAACTAATTTTGCAACAATGAAAGCACTTAGCAAGTGCAAAAGATCACTAATCAGGAAGCACTAAGGAAGCAGGTGCCAGCTAAAAAAATATTCTGTGACACATTAATCAGCCCCAAATTAATTCAGGTCACTTGAGGCAGGGAAGGTGTGCTTGCGTTGCCACAATAATGTACACTGACTGGACAACCAGAGGGTGCTGTGATGAAACAGAGGGTGGCATGGGTGGGCCAGAGGGTGGCATGAGTAGTCAGAGAGTGGCAGTGGTGACAGAGAGTGGCAGTGATGAAAAGGAGTGTCCCAAACAGGCTGGAAACGTAGAAACAACAAGTTTGCGAAACTTGCGACCCGAAAGGTAAGTTCGCAATTTGCGAAAGTGTACAAAACCCTCGCGAACTGGCAGAAACCCGCGCAAACACAAAAAAAAAAAAATCCGCAAATTCGCGAGAATTCGCGGATTTTGCGGATTGCGAGTTCGCAAATCCGCAAAATTCGCGAACGCGAGATTCGCAAAATTCGCCCATGCTTAGAAACGGTAATAAGTTAGGGAGCCGGGCAAGAAAATAAAGAAAAAAAGGAAAGGGTAAAACGAAAAAAAAGCCTGTATTGGCACTTGTCCGAAACGCGCGTCGGCGCTTTTGTGTGTGGTGATATGTATGTGAATGTTTGTGTATGTATTTGATTGTATAAAAGGTGTGTTTGAGTGTAGGAGTGAATGTACTTTGTGCCTTTTTTGAATGATCTTTGCGTGTCCTAGTTTTTATATTGTATTTCTGTATATGATTATGAAAAGTTCTTCAGATACTATTCCATTGTCTTAATAAAATTATTTTTCTATGAAAACAATGTATTTATATTTAAATTTTTTTTTAAATAAAACATTTCTTTGAATAAATACATCTTTCTTGTGGTTGTGTGGGTTAGCTGTATGTGTGATTAGAACTTTGTTCTTCTGGTATTTAGGGAACACCCATTTCCATGTTTCTCTCTAGGAGTAAAAAACACAACAGCCCTTGACCATTTATCTTAACTGCGTTCCTGCGTATTATACTTTTTATCCGTCATGTAATTGGACTGCTTTATTTCACTTGCCTTTTATTGATTCGAAAACAGTGACTAAAATTAAAAACTTTACCAATGTAAATACTACTACCATGTTTTGTTTTAAAAACCTTTATTGTGAAAATGTCAGTATACAAATACGGGCCTATAACCACGTGGGCCGGCCACGGAGCAAACTGGTATCGTATATGATGAGGAAACATTTACACTGTAGAGGAACGTAACGAGCGGGCCATTAGGTTGCAAGAACTAAGGTGTCTAACAGTTGCGGAATCGGTGGACGTACATTTTGTAATTAAAATACAACAGGGCGGGGGGCGTGGCCAACTGCCGAGCATGGCGGCAGCTTGAAGCGGGAGCTCCATCAGGCAAACCGGCCCGCACTGTCTATCCGCACTTTGATCCGTCCTATCACCCGCCCGAAGGAGCGACATCGGCTCGGGAACCCGAGCGGCGTTAATCGCTCCGACCCCGGTGGTGCTCAGACACCGGGAACGGCTCCTGTCAGAGGCGGCGAACTGGGGCCTGCGCCTGCCTAGCCGCACCGACCTCAAGTGACGGGCGAACCCGGGCGGAAGTCCATCCTCCCCGGCCCGGGTGCTCTGACACCGGCCGGCCGCTACTACATTCTGCCGCGGGGGCTCCGCGAACGCACTGCCTTACCAGCGCACACCCCTGTGTGGACCGGGGGACCTGAATGGACCGGGACTAGCTACGAGCGCCATCTGGCGCGATACCCGGCAGGAGCAGGGGCCTCCGTGGCCCAGGACGGCGCCATATTGGAGGGTCCGAGTGACCAGAAGCACCATTCACGCAACAGGGTAAGGCGATCTGCACCGGGGGCCCTGCCGTCTCCCTGCGCTACTGCCGGTCTAAGACTCACCCCAGATTGGCGGGGGAACACGTCGGAACCCCGATATCCTGACGCAGAGGCGGCGTAGTGTGGGGCTATCCACGGTGCTGCCGGCCTCGTGAAGCGCCTTATTGGTACAAACAGTCCCGCATTGCAATCACTGCAGGGGTGCACGGAGGGGATCGGAAGCACTACACAGGGGGCCCCCCCCAAAGGCACATCTCAACGCCGCGCTTGGTAGCGCTACAATACACACGGACATCGTGTGCAGCCACGCTGTAGGCCTCACGAGAACTTTTTAGAGGACGGCGGGCTGGTCATCGCAGCCGCCGGTCGCAACACTTCTGGCCCTGTGGGAAGCACACGGAACCCCTTGAAACCAGTGGAACGCACGTTTACCAGCCTGACGCCCGGAGGACCTACGTGGCTCGAAGGACAGAAGCGAACTCAGACGCAGAGTGCGCATACCTCCGTCAGCACCGCGACACCATGGCCGGAAAGGGTACAAGGAGCACGTCGACACAGGCGAAGCTCGACAAATTTGCGTACGGCCAGCATGGACAATCCCAGAATGGCAGCCGCCACTCCGCTGGTGCAACTCCAGAAACGGGTGGTACTCCAAAGGTGACCCTAGAAGACGTTATGAAGACCCTCAACGAGGTGCGGACGACAGTGGGCTCCATCTCCTCCGAGGTCACTCTGCTTCGAGCAGATTTCCAGAAAATGGCGGAGAGGGTGTCTCAAGTGGAGGTAGTTACAAAATCTCTTGTTGAGGACACCTCGGACCTGCAGGTAGCCATGGAACGCATGGAAAGAGTCACTAAACAGTTGCAAGAGAAGCTCGACGATCAGGAAGGGCGCTCCCGAAGGAACAACGTCCGCATCCTAGGCCTGCCGGAATCGGAGGGTAAAGCTGCAATGGACTTATACGTCGAGGACCTAATCAAAACCCAGCTGAAACCTAAAGGTCTATCTCACTTCTTTTCTGTTGAAAGAGCGCACGAGTCCCTGGTGGAGCGGCCAAACCGGGCACCACTCCGCGACCTGTACTGGCCAGGCTCTTCAACTTTAGGGATAGAGACGCAATCCTGCAAGCCGCGAGAAACTCCCCGCCTGTGAAAATTCAAAACTCAACTTTGGCCTTCTTTCCAGACTACACAGCAGAGGTGGCCAGGCGCAGAAAATCATTCATGGACGTGAAAAAAGCGCTGCGAGACAAGGGCCTGCCGTACTCAATGCTTTTCCCCGCCAAATTGCGCATTGTGGCCGAAGGAAAAACGTGGTTCTTTGACACACCGGAGGTGGCTAGAGAATGGCTTGATGGATGGAGACAGGTGGGGCAGCCTCAGTGCCCGCATAGGGACCGACAGCACCACCGCAACGGGGGACCGACGACACATCCATCAGGAAATCCCACGAACGAGGAAGGCGCGACGGCACTGGATTCGGATCTTGAAAGAGACCCACTTGACTCTGGACAACCAGTTAGGGGCTGATCTGAGTGGGCTACATGAGGGACAACATGTTTATGGCCCTTGGGAACTTGACGCTGATGGAGCTGAGTAGGGCGGGCATCGGCCGGTGCCTGTAGGGGTATCACCAACCCCACGAGCAAGTAAGATGGACGGGGATGGGATTAAGCACTCTGCCAAGTTGGGGATGCGGGCGGGTTTTCGTCCGTGGTGCAGGGGAGCAGGGAGGGGGTGGGGGGGGGGGGGAAGTTGTAATGTTATGGTTGGTATTGTTCTCAGTCATCACCACTTCAGTATGGAACATGGTCCCACTGCGGGCCGTACATTCCTGGTACCCTAGCACAGGTCATTGCACATATGCTACGCTCCACTTCCACGCTTCAGTAACACTACTCATGAACCCAAATGGCCCAACAGGCTCGAGACGCGCCCGCTGACAGCGGCCCGCAACTGACAGCGGTATCCCCATTAAGACTGCTCACATGGAATGTTAGAGGCCTGGGAGACAAAATTAAAAGGGGGTTGGTCCTCCAAACCATCAAACGTCACGGGCCTGACTTGGTGATGTTGCAAGAAACGCACCTGGCCGGGTCCACCTGCAAAGCACTTGACAGACGTGGGTATGCAATGGCGGTACATGCAGAGTTCACCACGGGGTCCAGGGGCACTGGGATACTCGTTAAGAAAAACTCCTCTTTTATGATTGAAAGCCGCAGGACGGACGACCAGGGTCGGTTTGCGGCGCTGTATGGCCAGTGGGAAGGGAGGCCCCTCAACGTGGTGTCAGTGTACATCCCCCCGGCGCTGCACTCCACAGCACTGCCGGCGCTGGGTCAATTTCTCGTTGACCTCCCAGAGGGTGACATGATCATTGAGGGAGACTTTAACGCCATAGCAGACCCACTGTTAGACACCTTTCCCGTACGGGACCGCCAGAGAGGGACTGCCACACTTCCTGGTTTTCTGACCGCGCTAGGCCTCACAGATGTTTGGCGTCAATTGAACCCCACAGCGACTCACTACACACACTACTCCTCTACACACAACAGTCTCTCACGCATTGACTACCTTTTCTTTTTGGGGGTGGGACTGGGCTCAGTAGACAAGCTCGAGATCCTACCCAGAGGTGTATCTGACCACTCCCCAGTGTCCCTCCACATTACGTCTAAGAAGAAGAAACGTGCCAGGCTCTATCCAATATACCCCAACTATTTGCAAATCCCTGGTATCAGGAAGAAGCTTAAATTGGCCACATCGCACTATTTTGCAGAAAATGTAGGGACAGTTTCCTCGCCCTCGATACTCTGGGAGGCGTACAAAACAGTCCTGCGCGGCGCAGCGATAGCGACTATCACGGGGCACAAGCGAGACTCCAGAAGTGAACTCGCTCAATTAGAATTGGCGCTCCACACCGCGAACGTTGCCCACATGTCCGACCCCACCCCTGACACCGCGCATGCACTACACCTTAAACAACAACAACACTTGGCCCACCTCACAACGGTGACCAAGGGACACTTGGCGAACACCGCCCACAGGGTATACGACGTGGGGGATAAAGCCGGGAAAATGCTGGCTTGGTTAGACAAGAGGGGTGGTTGCAACAGAGGCATTCAGAGGCTGTACGCACAGGATGGCCGGCTGCTAACGCACCCTGAACAAATAGTACACACTTTGGCGCGCCATTATCAGGAAATATACACACCGGTTCGGGCTGTCACGGAACGGGAGGCGTTTGCATCACTCGACCACATTGCTGTCCCCGCGCTTTCTCAAGAAGCGCAACAGGAACTAGACACTGACTTAACAGAAAATGAAATCCAATTAGCAATACAATCGTTGCAATCTGGCAAGGCGCGGGGTCCTAATGGGATACCAGTGGAATGGTACAAAGCATCGCCCCCCCTATTGAGCAATCCCCTGCTGGATATGTATGAAGAGAGCTTAGACAAGGCTGAACTCCCTCTGGACCAGCGCACAGCCACCATAGTAGCCATTCCCAAGCCAGACAAGCCGCAGACGGTATGCTCCTCGTACCGACCTATCTCCTTGCTCAACGTGGAAGCAAAGATCCTAGCGAAACTCCTGGCTAGTCGCCTAACAGAGCACCTGCACACCCTGATACACCCAGACCAACCGGGTTTCATGCCACATAGAAGCACAGCACTGAATCTGCGGAGGGTACATGGGGTCCTGGCGCGAGCGCATCTCCTTTCGAAACAGGCTGTCATCTTATCCCTGGATGCCAAAATGGCCTTTGATCTTGTGGAGTGGGAGTACCTATTTGCAGTCCTTGCTCGTATGGGCTTCGGCCCGAAGTATATAGCATGGGTTCGACTACTGTACAAGTCGCCAATGGCGCAGGTGGTGGCGAATGGTCACATTTCGCAGCCCTTCCCGTTGGGACGCGGAACCAGACAAGGGTGCCCGCTATCGCCCCTACTCTTCGCGCTGGTGCTGGAGCCGCTGGCCATCCTGCTCAGAGCAACACCACTGTTTCGGGGCATCACATGGGAGGGCGGATGGGAAGATAAAGTATCCCTGTATGCGGATGATATGCTGATCTATATGACCGATCCCAATGAAGGTATCCCTGCCCTGTTAACCCTGTGCGATGAGCACAGAAAGGCGTCAGGCTACACCCTGAATTGGTTCAAGTCTATAATATTCGTGCTTAGAGGCCCGGAGCCGTTATTGCGGGATGACTGCCCCCTACAATTGACGACCGGCTCATTTAAATACCTGGGCATTTTCATCACCGCTAATGCAGCAGACTTTTACAACGCAAACCTGGTGCCACCTCTGGCACATCTCCGTGCAGACGTTAAGTACTGGGCTACCCTGCCGCTAACCCTCCTTGGACGAGCGGCATTATATAAAATGATGGCTCTCCCTAGATTTCTTTATGTGTTAGAAAATACCCCTCATGTGGTGGCCCCACGCTACTTCCAACAGGTCGCTGCACTTGTATCTGCTCTGTTGTGGAACAATGGCCCAGCCCGTATAGCTCACGACAAATTAGTTAAAAGCTGGTATGAAGGAGGAATTGCACTACCCAACCTTCAATTGTATTATTGGGCATCCCAACTTAAGATAATAAATCACTGGATCCACATCCCGCGGGAGGACCCCGCATATAAAGCGGACTGGTCACAGTTGGGGACGGACGGCATGCTCTCTGTGCTATACAATCGCTCACGGGTCCGGAAATTGTTTGGACCGACGTTACACACGGTAACCTTATGGCATGCAGCACAATCTCGACTGGGGTGGAAGGGAAAAATCACCAAAATGACGCCGTTGTGGGACACAAAATCATTAGGAAACTTAACATCCAGTAAGGGCTTCACACACTGGGACCAAATAGGGATTTCGGTGGTAGGAGACCTTTGGGACAAGGGCTCGGTGATTGCATTCTCACAGTTACAGCAGCAGTATGGCATGGGCTCCAATGAAACATACAGGTATGTGCAAATCCGACACGCCCTACTGCACGCAATCCCACCTGACACCACACTCCCGGAATCGTCACCACTAGAGGACAGGTTACTAACAGACTTTATGGAACAGAAGGCAACCTCTCTTACATACAAAAAACTGGTTAATAACCTGCCAGACCCCACGCAGAAGCTTAGAGAGAGATGGGTTGGGGAACTGGGGGACATGGATGACTCAGAATGGAATGAGGCGCTTGCGTCACCAAGGGAAGTGGGCATCTCGGCTAGGTTTAGGTTGGTCCAGCTCAAGATCCTACACCGCACCTACTACACCAGAACACTTCTGCACAAGATACAGCGGGCACCACACCCCTTCTGTCTAAGAGGTTGCGGGGAGGAGGGAACCCTACTCCACACACTATGGGATTGCCCGTTGATCCAAGATGTCTGGAAACAAATTATGCGCACAGTCTCCCAGGCCCTTGAGATGTCGCTCCTGCCTGAGCCCCGTAAGTGTCTGTTGAACATTTGGGACCCTACTGACCTGAACAAATATGGACAGTTGTGGGCAATGTTGGCTGTGACAGTGGCAAAAAGAGACATAGCACAAAAGTGGGGTGCTCCAGAATTACCTACGGTGTCTGGCTGGATTAGAAATATGGACCTCCTCATGGTGAAAGAAAGGGCAGTGTACGTGTTGCGGGCCTGTCCACGTAAATGGAATAAAGTGTGGACGCCGTGGAATAAATATAGGGGAGAACCGTGTGCACCCTTACCGGAGGACGAAGACCTAGAGTCGGAGGAGGAAGACGATTAGGGGGGGGCAGACTGGTATGTGACACTCTGATTTGTGATGGGGTGGAGCGAGAAGAGGACATAACCTTTGCACAATGTACGGATTTTGTGCAGTGGATGACACCTGTCTATGAAAGGGTACAACTTTCTACTGTAGTGATGACATTAGTTGAGTTTTTGTAGAAGTCATTTTCTTTATATAAGTTGAAATTACTGAGAACTAACTGCGGTTTTTTCAGTGGGCAAATTGCAAACTGGAACTGGGTATGGAATGTTGATAAGTGAAATTCTGTAAGAAAATGGATGCGATTATTTCTCCCCTATCCGTAATGTAGGATTAGACTCACACATCAGTCTGTACTGTGAATTAGCCGTATCTGCTGGAAATATGTAATAATATGTAACTACTGCTAAACAATGATAATGTGAATAACTTCTTTGCTTCTTGTCAATAAAGTTTTTCAAAAAAAAAAAAATACAACAGGGCCACTTACAATAAAATTTTCTAGATATACATTTGCGGGCAAGTACCATGGGTGACGTTAATTCGAACTTACAATAGTACAGTAATCAATAACACATCAGAACTTAATATCAATAAGGATGTCGAAATATTCAATCAATTCTCGTCCCCGCCCGCCATGTGCTTCAAAACTGCATACGTATCTCGTGATATCAAGGTTGTTCAACCAGTACACAACAAGGAGTTACGAGTCCCATTTATACCGGCGCCATTTTGGGCGAGGCCGGGCAGGTCCAGGATATAGTCAAAATGTCTCCACCAACCAGCGGTCGGACTAGAACCCCTTTCGGCAGTCAAAAAAGGTTCAGTTAAATGACAACAGAAGAGATAGGCAACAAGAACCAACAGTCAAAAGAGGGGAGGGCAAGATCTAAAGCCATTGTTCTACAAACTCTCAACCAGCCTTGGATGGAAAAATCCTGAAGAATGTACAAACTGAAAACCATTTTTTGTCTGTATAGCATCACCAGAAACGCTTGAGTCAGCTTTGTGTGAAGCCGCCATTTTGATTCAATCAATAGCGTCCCCCTGCACACATTCAGGGACCTGGTCGTGTCTTCAGGTCAAAAGGATTGTGGGACAAGATGCAGAAAGGAAAAGGAAAAAAGTTCCGCCGGACCTCGGGAGCCGGCCGCCTATGTCATGGGCGATCTTTGGCCACACCAGGGCAATAGTGAAGCTGCAGCAGGTGCAAATAAGCTTCAGACAGTGTTACAAGCACTGCTCAGAACTCTCAACTATGGCACCCAACATCCAGGACTTGCCATCCGGATCTTGGCGCCTTGTGCTGGTTCCGACCTATTCACACATCGGTCAGCTACTGACACCACCTCATAAGCCAACGGGGCACCCCACGCCGACTTTCGGCGCAGCATTGTAGGATGGCCACACCAGTGCGGCAACTTGCTGGACACCACCTCGGTGCCATCCGGATCTCGGCGCGTTGTGCTGCCTTTGGCCTACTGTAGCCGCAAGTGCGGACGCAACTCAGCTGGATAGCGAGTGAAACACCAAGGGGCGCCCCACTGCAGCCGAGGAGCCTCCATCTTGGGGGCGACGCACTGCATCACATTGCTTTCTCAAACAGCCCCCACTGACTGACGCGACCTCACAGGCCAACGGGGCGCCCCACGCCGACTTTCGGCGCAGCATTGTAGGATGGCCACACCAGTGCGGCAACTTGCTGAACACCACCTCGGTGCCATCCGGATCTTGGCGCGTTGAGCTGCCTTCGGCCTATTCGCACATCGGTCCGCTACTGACGCCGCCTCACGTGCCAACGGATTTTCTATGCTTTTTATACCAGCGCGTAACGTAAGCATAACAGGTCATGTGACTTGTTTATAAAACTTTTCATTGGTTCATTTTACTTTTGGTTTCCTAATGATAGAAGGCTTGATCATATGACCTAAAAATAACACTTTTCATTGGATTAAAACATTTTTTTTTTCCCAAACAATGAAAGCCCCACCTTGTTTCTGGATGTTTCAGACTGAAGCTGGCGTCAGCATGAGAGCACCACCATCTCGTGGCTCCGTCGTGGTCATTCCGCGAGCAATCATGGCAGCCGCTCCCCACCGGAAGCCTGCAGGAGTCGGGGGCCCTCAAGACTTTTGTAAAATCTTCAAGGCTCAGGGGATATCCGAGTTCCAAGGTGTCCCAGGGCCATTTTAGTGGACCAGGCCCAAATCCGAAGAGCCGTCCGCCATTTTAAGAGTCCTGTAGCAGCCGCCTATCGCTGCACCGCAAGAGTGGGCGCAACTCAACTACATAGTGAGCGAGACGCTGTAGCCGCAAGAGCGGGCGATAACCAGCTGAATGGAGGATGAGGCACAGTGTAGCAAAAGCGGGCGGAATGGCAACTGAAACGGTAAAGGGGCGCCCCAGTACAGCAGACGAGCCTCCACCTGGGGAGGCCCGTTCACGCCGCCTCCCCCCCCCCCCCCCGGGGCGCCCCACGCCGTTTTTCGGAGCAGCATTGTAGGATGCCAAAACCAGTGCGGCAACTTACTGGACATCACCTGGTTGCCATCCACATCTCAGCGCGTTCTGCTGCCTTGGGACTATTCGCACAACAGACCGCTACTGACGAGGCCTCCCCCCGCACCACCCGGGATGCCCCACGCCGTTTTTCGGAGCTGCATTGTAGGATACCAAAAACCAGTGCGACACCCAGGTAACATCACCTGGGTGCCGTCCAGAACTCAGCACGTTGTGCTGCCTTGGGACTATTCGCACAAAACACAGCTACTGACCATTGTTGCTTCTTTTTTAAAAAAATGTTTAAATGTATTTACTGTTTTTGTTGCGTTGTATATATTTATAAGTTATTAAAATGTTATAATCCTACTACTTTGTTGGAGTGCTATATATTTTTAATGTGACACATAATTGTAAAAACTTTGATGTACAAAGAGGCATCCCTGGAATCTTCCGCTTCAGGCTCGGACCCACTCACCCTCACAGTGAGAATCCCCTCCCCAAGCACAATGCAGGATGGTTATCAGATAGTAGGAACGCGTGTGGTGTGACGGATCTCATCGGGTGGGGGCCTTGATCTACTGTAACTCCTTTGAAGAGGGGTGATTCTCTACAGCTGGGGCCATAAACTACACCTGGAGGACTAGGTGATAGCCTGGGACCGGCCTGGACAATCGGACACAGAGGAATAGGAGTGTCAGAGGGTGCGGTAGTGAATAGGGTGAAAGGGAGGTGTTGGGCGGGCACAGGGTGTGATTCTCAGAGAAGAACAGCGCAGATGGGAGGAGGTTTCTGGCCCATGCATGAGAGAGAGAGCGGGGGTGACCAGTGCGTGGGGGAGATGCTTGCGAGGGTGGGAAGCCATGCTGAGGATCAGCGGCGTGCAGAGAGTGGGTCTGGTCAAGGCATCTAAAATGGCTGCCGTGCTCAACAAAAGTGTGGCATTGCAAAAAAGGCAAGATGGCGCAGACAATGTTTATCAATAAGGATTAATTTATAACAATTATTTTTAACAAAATATTTAATCGCAGTGACAAAATAGCGGTCAACAGTTCCTGATTTCCATCGAATCAAACGTTAACAGACGTCACGCAGCAAAAAAAAAAAACGCTCACGAACAGCGCAGATGGGAGGAGGGTTCTGGCCCATGCATGAGAGAGAGAGCGGGGGTGCACGCAGCAAAAAAAAAAAAAAACGCTCACGAACAGCGCAGATGGGAGGAGGTTTCTGGCCCATGCATGAGAGAGAGAGCGGGGGTGACCAGTGCGTGGGGGAGATGCTTGCGAGGGTGGGGAGCCATGCTGAGGATCGGCGGCGTGCAGAGAGTAGGTCTGGTCAAGGCATCTAAAATGGCTGCCGTGCTCAACAAAAGTGTGGCATTGCAAAAAAGGCAAGATGGCGCAGACAATGTTTATCAATAAGGAATAATTTATAACAATTATTTTTAACAAAATATTTACTCGCAGTGACAAAATGGCGGTCAACAGTTCCTGATTTCCATCGAATCGAACGTTAACAGACGTCACGCAGCAAAAAAAAAAAAAAAGCTCACGCACAGCCGCTGGAAGACATGTATCAACATATATGAGCCTCCTCAGCCACCCTCAGAAAACATAAGGGGTCAGGATACGTCTCCCGTACTCCCTTATACCTAGTAATTTAATTAAATCGAAACACAAAATGGCGAATTAACGTTTCGCTACCAGTTTGCGACCCGGTTCGCGAACCGAGAAGCGCTTCTACCGCGAAAAATCAAATTTTTATTATTTGCCCCACGGGACCCTTTAATAACCCCAACATCATTCCTAGGGGTCAAGAAGGATCTACCTTGCCCCCTTTCATTAAATTCCCCCTTCGTTTTTCTCCTCCTCTTGTCTCTCGATCCTACCGAGAGACAAGATGGCGGCCGCACCGGACTGTTTAGAATGTTGACAGACACCGGAGAGCCAATCAGCTTCGCTACGCAAAGCTCCGTTACGCGAAAAGTACGCGATCTGGTGCGCTATCTGGGACGCTGTCACAGATATATCTGTTTTTTTAAACGTTAATTTCTCAAAATCCACTGAAGCACATATATTGAGACCCAGCAAAGGCACATCGGGCTAACAGTGCCTATAATTTTGCCAAGTTTCGTGTAAATCCATTCAGCCGTTCGAGCTAAAAGTGAGGCCAAAGGCCCTATGGAAAAATGAATGGGAAAAACGCGTTTTGGGACCCCACTTTTTTCTCGACCCCCCTTGACGGAACCCCCCCAAATTTTCAGGGGCTGCTCAGAAACAAAATGTGCCATTTTCCTGAAAATTTCAGTCAATTCTGTCCACAAACGCCAAAGTTATTAGACATAGAATTTTCAAAAGTTCCATAGAGAAAAAATCCTAACTATATATACCTACTGGCGACCGCCAGTAGGTAATATATATATATATATATATATATATATATATATATATATATATATATATATATATATATATATATATATATATATATATAATCTTGGCCGAAGAGAGGATGCGCAGCTAATGAACTGTGTCAAAGCTGCAGTCAGCGCAGACAACTTTGGAACAATTTGACCAGCGACAGTGTTCAGAAACCGACTAGAGGGTATGACAATGTTCCAAAAACAGAATGCGGGGAGCAACTCACTGTGAGGAATAACAGTTCTAAAATCAGAACAGTAAGTTCCATCATGCATTGCGAAAATGGAGGCAGTATGCGCAAGGCACTAAGCAAAGCCCACTGAGGGAAGCATATAAAAGACTGCCAGATTATAATTTGGAATCTGCTCACCGCATTTTGGAAATGCCTATGAAAAAGATGCGGAAGCCTTGAAACGCGGCAGTGAAGTAATTTAAATCGGAACACTAGCTGGTGTCTGTATCAAATAAATGTATGTGGTGTTAGTTGGCTGTCGAGTGCATTTTTAAAAAGCTTTGGGTCATTGGTATACAATATATACAAATGTGTTTATATATATATATATATATATATATATATATATATATATATATATATATATATATATATGTAACACCACGAGTTGCCCCCAAAGGAGATGTCACACATCAACGAGTTACCGCACTCACATCCGTGGCGATGACAAAGCAGCTGCTCTCATTCCCTTCCCTCAAATCACCAGCGGATCATGAATGATGTAATATGTGACATCATCAGCAGTGGTTTGCGGGTGCGCGAAATATAGTTAGTACAACTAACTATATAGGAGCAATTTCAATGGTTTTTTAAATGCTAATACCTAACTATATATGACCTGAATCCTATGTTTGTTTAAGTGAATTTGCAAGGTTTTTTAAATGCTAATACCTAACTATGTAAGGCTTGAAACCTATGTTTTTTTCAGTGAATATATATATTTAATATAATATATATATATAATTTTTATTTTCAAGTTTTTTTTATATGATTACAGGGTCCGCGCTCCGTGAACGCTCTGAGCTCTTACCCCAAAACATTTTTTAAAGTTTCTAAAACATAATATCTACGTTTTTAACGTAGATTTTAAAGGTAGACAATATCTGCTTTAATGTAGAAAATGTTTTTTTTTTTACTTTTAACAACAGTATATTACTTTTTGAAGTAGTAACAAATCTTGCGAGGGTAGGTCACACATGCACGAAACGTAAGAGCTCCGTCCGCGAACCGTAAACGCTCCGAGCTCTTACCCCCGATAGTTTTATAAACTTTAAATCGTTATATCTACGTATTCATTACACAATATAAAGGTACGCATTATCTGGGATAATAAAGAACATGTTAATTTAAACTTTTAAAGACCATATATAACTTTATTTAAGCAATTATAAATCTCGCTAGGGTGCGTCCTACATAAATGCATCGTAAGATTACGATAGTGCTCCGTAAATAGAGAGTAAATGCACCGTAAGCTTACGTAAGCACTCCGTAAATGCTCCGTAAGCGCTCCGTAAGCTTACGTCCAACCATGTGACCTTAAAACAAAAGATTTAATTGGTTTATAATACTTCCTACTCCAATTGTTAAAAGACCCCTCCCATGTTCATCACTCTTCTTTGGCTTTCAAAGAAGCAACACCTTTTTTATCTACAGCTCCTAGCTACAGAAAAATACTTCAAAATGGCTGAATCCAGAGGCTGACTATTCTTCCAATGAAGACTTTGTTGAAAAGGATCCTCACCCAAGTAAGAAGAAGGAGTCCATAGTCTGAAAGTTTTTCAACTTTCCAGAACATCAGAAGAAAGTAAATGCACCACTGGTCATCTGCAAGATCTGTGACACAGTGTTATCTAGAAGAAATCCTAATAAGAAATATTCATTCAGAACCAACAGCATGGAACGTCATGTAAAAAATATACACCCCAACAACTGGAGTAGAGCTGTGGTGCAAAGATCTCAGGAGCAGGACTCTTCTCCTAGTACATCTACAGCAAGAACCGGAATACCACCAATGCCATCTTCAATGGTGGCGGACATTCAGCCAGAACTGAAAACTTTAATGATGCAATGCATACATTGCAATAAATTTGTAGCCTTCAGGCAACAGTCCATTGTAATTTTGCAGAAGAACAGGAACCACAGATGCAAAAATTGTTTTGTGTAAAAAGTTCATTCTTCTACTTTATCTTCAGAAGAGTTTGTTCCTGAAACCCCTAGAACACAGAGAGAGTCGATA
Source organism: Lissotriton vulgaris (assembly GCF_964263255.1). Classification (NCBI taxonomy): domain Eukaryota; kingdom Metazoa; phylum Chordata; class Amphibia; order Caudata; family Salamandridae; genus Lissotriton; species Lissotriton vulgaris. Next base: position 17,401 of record NW_028241125.1, on the reverse strand, counting down.
GTACGGGAATTAAAAAACAAAAACAGAAAGAGAGAAAAAGGTAAATGCGCCTTTTGTCACATGTAAAATCTGTCACACAGTACTTTCAAGAGGGAATCCACAGAAACAGTACAGCTTTGGAACTTATAGCATGGAATGCCATGTCCGGAATATACACCCAAACAATTGGAGTAAAGCTGTAATAAAAAGATCATCAGAGGAGCAGGGCTCTGCTCCCAGCACTTCTTCTAAAGCATCTGCACCACCAATGCAAACATCAATGGTTGCAAATATCCAACCTGAACTTAAGAATTTCATGATGCAATGCATTCGTTGGCAGAAACTAATAACCTTTGCACAAGAGTTCATTCAAGTTATCCAGGAGCATATTTTCTTTTCTCTGAAGATTGTCTTCTGGATGAATCTTCTAATTCAGTCCTCTTGATTGATAAAGTTTGCTTATAAACTCTTTGTGTGTGGTTCTTGGTAGGCATAATCTATTATGACTTTGCAGATATTTACAATCTGTTGAAAAGAAAAATATGATTCTGTCACGAAGGCCAGGAACCACAGGAGTCGACGTAGGTCCCAACGCCCCACCACCTCAAGGGCCACCCGAAAGATATTCAAGGTAACTCCTGAAGCAGGGGGAAAGGGGAAGTGGATAAGAGAGAGAGAGCCCGCCCTAGACAGCGGGTGACAACCTTTTGTGCTTGTCGTCGTCACCTTGGTTCTTGCGGGCGTGGTAGTTAACACCTGCAGACAAACAGAACATGTAACCACAGTTCCACCATATACTCTGTTACTTTAACCTTAATTTTAGAAATATCTTACCCTTTGAACCTGGGCTATAGCTTCTCCCTCGTTGTATTGTTTGTAAATCAATTCGCCTGAACCTGTGTAACACGATATCATTAAGACACCATCCAACAGCTTATAATGGACTCTTAAGCACAATATGTATCTCTTGTTACCTTTTGACTAACAGGCGATAGCTGGAATGAAATTCAACTGTTGGAAAATTAATTCTCCTTGACTCCAGATTTTCTGTATACCTAACTATGTGTAAACTAAAGAGGCTTGGCTGAACACGGTAAGTTACTCCACCTCCAAGAACAATAATTTAGTCTCTGAACAAGAGTGCGAGACGCACCAAAAGTCACACAAATTTCACAACCGGTGCGTTTAGCAGCCGCTAAACTAAACACCGGAATACCTCACTTGCTTCTCCCTCGTTGCACATGCATTTATTCTTCACCGGCAAGAGTCTAGAACAAGAATTTTCAGCTTGACTGAAGTCGGCAGGAAAAACGTGGCGCTCGCTGGAACTTGACAGTTGAAGTGCGCAGTTCGTTAATTGAACGTGTGCTTTGTTACTGCCGCTGTGCACATCGGCAAAAAGACTAGACCGGCTTTTCGTTTCTGGCCGCGTCCATCTTTGACAGCCATTATTCAATGTCAGAGCACCCAACTCAGTCATACATCTTTTGACAAACAACGAAGTGACTCGATGGTTTCTCCGCAACTGCGGATATTTGGACTTGATTCTGAAATGTCGATTTCTCTTGTTTGATTTCCTGACTGAGCTCACAATGGAGACGGAGGTCTTGACAGATACATTATAGACCACTACTAACATAGCACATAGCAATTACATTAACTAAACAATATAAACACTAGTTCACATCTCTCTTTGTGTGTCTCATATCACTCTCTGCCTGCACCATCTCCCTCTTTGTATACCTCATCTCACTCTCTCCTTCCACCATCTCTCTGTTTGTATGTGTGTGTCATCTCAATCTCTGCCTACACCATCTATCTGTTTGTGTGTGTGTCTCATCTCACTCTCTGTGTCTAAATCAATTTACCATTCAAAATGTTTTTTGGTTGAAATGTCTGGCTTTAATTTTTTTGACAAGCAACACACTGAGGGGTCGATTAGGATCGCGGACGGAAACGTGTTCCGTCCGCCGAGGAAGGTGGCAAGATACTCCGGACCTGTCCGCGGAAAAAACGCAATAGCGATTAGGATCAAATGTGATAGAAACGCCGATCGCGGCGGACGGAGCACAACAATCTCCGTCCGCGGCGGTCGCAGTACACCTGAGGCCGCGGCAGGCGGACGGAAACTAAAAAACACCGACCGCCGCGTACGCACATGACCAGGAGAACAACAACCTCCCCCGCGATACCTGCGTAGTTTCCGTGTCCGCAATTAGGATAACTCCGCAAGTACCCCGGTAGCCACCGCGATCCACGTCCGCGGCGGTACCAATGCTAGGAGAAACCGTGCACCACAGCGGAAGTCCAACATCCCTACAGTCAAACCAATGGCATACATAGCGACAGAATTCATCACCAAACACAGGAAAATGAACGACCACCCACCTGACACATCTAAACCAAACACAAGACACAATGACCCACCCCCAAGAACTGCATTAACCACACCTGCCAACACACCCACCTATCACCTGACTGCCAATCAACATTCACACAGGGCCAACACTCAGACTATAAATTAACTCCCACCCACTCCAGAAATCCTCTGCATCACAGCATAGCTGCTAGCAGGAGACACCACTCAGCCAACAGCATCAAATAGATATCATTCACATAACCCACACCCAAACACACCCTGTACACAAAGACCCACCACACCATACCCAAACACCACACACCAGCACCTCCTAATTCACACAAACACACACCCCGAGCACCATGGCACCCAAGAAAAATCCGAAATTCACCGACACCGAACTCAGGGTCATGGTCGATGAGATCATTCGTTTTGAACCCCACATCTTTGGATCCCTAGTGCAGCAGACCAGCATAGCTAGGAAGAACAGCCTGTGGGACCGGATCGTCACCCGGGTCAATGCCTCCGGGACCGTCCCGAGGACGAAGCATGAAATCCAGAGGCGGTGGCACGACCTCAAGACCCGGGTGAAGTCCATCAGAGCCAAGAACTTCCTCGGGGCCAACCACACAGGCGGTGGAACCCCCCCGGAGCCCCTACTGTACACCGAGTGGGAGGAGAAGGTGCTGACCATCCTGCACCCTGAGACCATTGATGGACTTGATGAGGGAGAAGAGGCTGGTAAGTACCAACCAAGCACCACAAACACAACAACACGGTGTGCCTCACACAACTCTGAAGACACATTTCCCAGACCCCAAGCCATGCATGCAGTCCACATACTCACCAACGTCTAAACCACTCCTACAGGCCCCCATGTCCATAGAGAGGGTGGTGGTGGTGGGTGGGGTGTGTCAGGGGACGGAACTACAACTCCCAACAGGCCCCCATGTCCATAGAGAGGGTGGTGGTGGTGGGTGGGGTGTGTGAGGGGACGGAACTACAACTCCCAACAGGCCCCCATGTCCTAAGAGAGGGTGGTGGTGGTGGGTGGGGTGTGTGAGGGGTCACTAGTCCAACTCCCCACAGGCCCCCATATCCTAAGAGAGGGTGGTGGTGGTGGGTGGGGTGTGTGAGGGGTCACTAGTCCAACTCCCCACAGGCCCCCATGTCCTAAGAGAGGGTGGTGGTGGTGGGTGGGGTGTGTGAGGGGTCACTAGTCCAACTCCCAACAGGCCCCCATGTCCATAGAGAGGGTGGTGGTGGTGTGTGGGGTGTGTGAAGGGACGGAACTACAACTCCCAACAGGCCCCCATGTCCCAAGAGAGGGTGGTGGTGGTGTGTGGGGTGTGTGAGGGGACGGAACTACAACTCCCCACAGGCCCCCATGTCCCAAGAGAGGGTGGTGGTGGTGGGTGGGGTGTGTGAGGGGACGGAACTACAACTCCCCACAGGCCCACATGTCCCAAGAGAGGGTGGTGGTGGTGGGTGGGGTGTGTGAGGGGACGGAACTACAACTCCCAACAGGCCCCCATGTCCCAAGAGAGGGTGGTGGTGGTGGTGGGTGGGGTGTGTGAGGGGTCACTAGTCCAACTCCCCACAGGCCCCCATGTCCTAAGAGAGGGTGGTGGTGGTGGGTGGGGTGTGTGAGGGGTCACTATTCCAACTCCCAACAGGCCCCCATGTCCATAGAGAGGGTGGTGGTGGTGGGTGGGGTGTGTGAGGGGACGGAACTACAACTCCCAACAGGCCCCCATGTCCTAAGAGAGGGTGGTGGTGGTGGGTGGGGTGTGTGAGGGGTCACTAGTCCAACTCCCCACAGGCCCCCATGTCCATCGAGAGGGTGGTGGTGGTGGGTGGGGTGTGTGCCATTGCCGACTGAATGTCAAATATAAAGGTGGAGGCGAACTATCTACGTGGCCAGGCACATGCAGACCGGGCCCACCAGGACTTTGTGGACAACACAGCGATGTTGGGGGCCATCGAGAGGCGGCTTGGCCAACTCGTGGACATTTTTAGCACGAGGATATCCGCCAACACCACCCACCACACACCCCCTCAAACAACGCCACCGCCAACAACACCGCCACCGCCACCTGCGCCCCTGGCGGCGGATGTGCCACTTGATCAGCCAGCGCCCCCAGCTGACTCCGTCCCGACACAAAGACGGAGGGGCCGTCCGAGGCTGGAAGTGGGCGAGAGCAGTGTCGAACCTTCTGCCACACGCTCCAAGAGGAGCCGACAATGACTCATTGAGTACCTGAGCCTGCCATTCACCCTGCCAACTATCCGGTCCCATCTGGCACAGGCCTGCTGCACTAGGCACACACCACCCTATGTGGTGTCTGCACGGACATCTCATCTGCCATGACCTTGGACTCTCACTACCCCACCCCTTCACTCATTTGTAAATATGCACCTACACCTATGCACAATCTGTAAATAAATAACACTTACTCACTCAATGATGTGTTGCCTCCATGTTTATTCACATGATTGCATCAGAAACAGACGTAACCAGGTTCAGGGATCCAAGTGGTACAGAATCATGCCGCAAGGGAGTTACCTAGGGAAACATGGAAAACGCAAACACACGTTAGGAAACACCATCACACTCATCCCAACGCACTGCAGTGCAACTTTCAACAAACCACACACATCACTACAGGAATGGATGACACTACACACATCATGGAGAAGTGCATGTACTCATAAATGAAGAGACACACACACATGCATACATCACATAACAAAACACATAGATGATGCCCAACACAATGACACAAGAGCAGCAAACCTACACAGGGCATACACAAGCAGCACAAGAGGGGCACACTCACAATCAAGGGAAGTAGCGTTCAATGAGCTGGCGCCTCTGGTCCACACCTTCCTCCTCACCACTATCCTCATCAGTCGACATGGGTGGGTCGGGAGGGCGAGGAACTTGCTGTTCATCTGGGTCCAAGATCAGTTCAATGTTGTTGCGCACAGCCAGGTTGTGGAGCATGCAGCAGGCAATCACAATCTTGCATACTTTGCCTGGTGCGTAAGGCAGGGCCCCTCCAGTCTTATCCAGGCACCGAAACCTAGACTTAAGCAGGCCAAATGTTCGTTCCACCACTCGACGTGTCCTACCATGGGCATCATTGTATCGCAATTCTCCTGCTGTAGTGGGATTGCGTATTGGACTTAGAAGCCAAGGCCTGTTTGGGTAAGCCGAGTCGCCTGTGTTTGTGGAAATTAGAGAGAGAGAGAAACATCACTACCTGAACATGTGGCCACACAAAGCCACACAGATATCACTCCTGTCACCACAGCATACTCACCAACAAGCCAGGCTTGTGCCGGACGCAGATTTGCCATCAGTTGTGGGACAATGCTGCTCCGCATGATGTGGGCGTCATGTGCAGAGCCAGGAAATCTTGCACACACATGTGAGATTATGTTGTCGGCCTGGCACACCACCTGCACGTTTAGGGAGTGGAAGTGCTTCCGATTCCGAAACACCTGCTCACGTGCCCGTGGTAGAATGATCACAATATGCGTGCCATCAATGGAACCCACAACGTGTGGTATGCGACCCAGTGCATAGAAGTCTGCTTTGACCGCTGCCAACTCTGCCGCCTGTGGAAAATGTATGTAGTCATTCTTGTACAGCATCATGGCTGTCAGTACATCCCGAAGTACCGTGCTGAACATGGCCTGTGACATTCCCCCGGCATGTCCAACAGTGTACTGAAATGTGCCTGTAGCAAAAAAATGGAGTGCCGCCATCACCTTTTGGGTGGGTGAAATGGAGCCTGGATAGGTTCTTCGCGGCTGCAGGTGAGGAGACAATAGGTTCACAAGCTCCAGCACTCGACGTCGATCAAGCCTGAATTTCCTGATCACCTCCTCGTCCACCATATCCTCCAGCACAGTGTATGGGCGATGGACATTTTGAGCCCTCCTGTGTGGGAGTAAATGGAATGGAAGTCAATTCACATACAACGCATGTCTGTGCAACTCACTCACATGTCATCGCACTCTATCCAACATGTAATAGGCAGTGTTCAATTAGCATATGTGTGACATCTCTGATTGTCACTACAACATGGATTGACGTAGCAATGTGCACCCACTAGCAACATGATGTGTTGCGACATGTGCAATGCACTTTGTCTCACCTCAACATCACTGCCAACAAGACATGTGACATGACCCAAAAGTGATGGACATTTGTGGCACACCGATGGGCATGGTATGGACACACATGGGATAGAGCAAGAAGTGTGGAGTCACGCAATCACGCACACAACCGTCATCATGCAGCTGCAGACAATGAAACAAGGTGCATCGTCAGCTGACATGCTATCATTGACGCCGCCATGGCGGTGCACTGCTTCCGCTGTTTACGTCTGGCCATACTCGGCCCGCGTTCAACATTCCCATTGTCTGCATGTGCACAGACCGTCACGCTCACACACCGGCAAGTGCATGTGCTAGACACCGGGACAGATGCATCATTTGCAACAAAGTTCCAACAGTGGCGCCTCCATGGCGGGGCATGTATTCGGCGGGGGAGGTGGAGGCCAAAACATCCATAAGCTGATGTCCATGCACATGGCAGTTCATGACCCCCCTTACAGTGACATTGCATCAGCCAGCCTACACCGGCCGGCCCAGCCCTGCCCATGACCGCCGTTCCGGCCATGCCAACTACCGCCGTTTCAGGCCCCCTCCACTACCGCCGTGCCAGGCCCTGCCCATGACCGCCGTTCCGGGCATGCCAACTACCGCCGTTTCAGGCCCCCTCCACTACCGCCGTGCCAGGCCCTGCCCATGACCGCCGTTCCGGCCATGCCAACTACCGCCGTTTCAGGCCCCCTCCACTACCGCCGTGCCAGGCCCTGCCCATGACCGCCGTTCAGGCCATGCCAACTACCGCCGTTTCAGGCCCCCTCCACTACCGCCGTGCCAGGCCCTGCCCATGACCGCCGTTCCGGCCATGCCAACTACTGCCGTTTCAGGCCCCCTCCACTACCGCCGTGCCAGGCCCTGCCCATGACCGCCGTTCAGGCCATGCCAACTACCGCCGTTTCAGGCCCCCTCCACTACCGCCGTGCCCTGGCGGGCCTGGCACGGCGGTCATGGGCTGGGCCTGGCACGGCGTTAGTGGAGGGGGCCTGAAACGGCGGTAGTTGGCATGGCCGGAACGGCGGTCATGGGCAGGGCCTGGCACGGCGGTAGTGGAGGGGGCCTGAAACGGCGGTAGTTGGCATGGCCGGAACGGCGGTCATGGGCAGGGCCTGGCACGGCGGTAGTGGAGGGGGCCTGAAACGGCGGTAGTTGGCATGGCCGGAACGGCGGTCATGGGCAGGGCTGGGCCGGCCAGTGTAGGCTGGCTGATGCAATGTCACTGTAAGGGGGGTCATGAACTGCCATGTGCATTGACATCAGCCTATGGATGTTTTGGCCTCCACCTCCCCCGCCGAATACGTGCCCCGCCATGGTGGCGCCACTGTTACAACTTTGTTGCAAATGATGCATCCGTCCCGGTGTCTAGCACATGCACTTGCCGGTGTGTGAGCGTGACGGTCTGTGCACGTGCAGCCAATGGGAGGTGTGGACATGGGCCACGGTTGGCCAATAGCAAGTACCGTATGCTGTTCACCGCAACACCAGGGCCAATCATTGGCCCAATTCAAAACACGCTTTCACGGCTGACCAATGGCTGGCGCCGTATGCCACTGACATGGCCACAGGGCCCTATATATGTGTGATGTGCAAAAGCATACCTTCTACGATGACCACCGACTGCTGCCTGTGACTATCACCTCCACCTGCTGCTGCGGAGCTGACCACCGACTGCTGCCTGTGACCATCACCTCCCCCTGCTGCTGCGGAGCTGACCACCGACTGCTGCCTGTGACCATCACCTCCACCTGCTGCTGCGGAGCTGACCACCGACTGCTGCCTGTGACCATCACCTCCACCTGCTGCTGCGGAGCTGACCACCGACTGCCGCTCTAGTGCCATACTCCGTGACCTTGGCATGTCGAGAGTCAAAGAGATCCGGTCTCGTCCCTTCACCGCCGCGGAGCTTGATGTCCTCGTGGACGCTGTGCTCCGCAACTACGGACGCCTGTACGGCGCACCCGGACAGGTGGTAAGTGCAGTGGGGGATAAGTTGTTGTGCATGAGGTGTCATATGACACCTGGCTCTGGAAACTTGGCGGTGTGATGTGTGACCAACAAAAGAATCGATATGTGCATGGCTGCAGAGAGAAATGTGTTGCTCCTATCTGTGTGACTGGCCAACTGTCCACTGACTTCCACCCTTTTGTCTCCCATCATGGTAGGTGAAGCTGCACCTTCGCAAGGACGTGTGGAGGAGCATTGCACGTGAAGTACGAGCAGCGGGGGTGTCCAATAGACGACATACACACTGCCACAAACGCTGGGACGACATTTCCAGACTGAGCAAGAATGTAGCGGAAGTGACACTAGGGATGATTCCAAGGACGGCACGTCTGGCCCGACGCTCAATGACCCCTCTCATGCACCGTATCATAGCTGTGACGCATCCTGACCTGTCCGAGCGGTTGCGTGTGGATGAACAGCAACGTGGCGGTAAGCATACTGTCAGTGTATGTTGCTTGTGAGTGCAATGCATGTATAGTTGCCTACACACATTATGGACTTCCGTTGATCGTGAGGCTCGTTCCAATGGCATGTTGGTGACATTGCCGCAGTAAAATATCACTTCCCAATGCGGCATGTTGAGACGCCACCCGCTAAGCGGTTCAGTTTTCATGCACATGCAGTAGTGCTCCATCACCCCTTGGCAACACTTGTGTGCAGATGTAGTTCCTCATGCCCAGTGTGCATGCTGTACATGTATTACGGCCAACGCCACTTAATTCCTGTGAGGATGACTGGTTGGGGTGGGCCGTGTGCAGGTTGGGGGATTGATGGACATTGTCATCATTGGCTTTAGGGATTCCGTAGCAGTACTGTACGTGAGTGTGCCCATGACTTACACCAATTTCCTGTGCATTTCAGCTTTGCCAGAGGGCACTCAGCCACAGACGGCGGAGATGACAGAAGGCAATGCATCCGGATCAGACGGCGCACACACGCAGACTGACACCGAAGGGGCCAGCGCCGGAGAGGGGGACAGGACCGTCCCGGTGGACTCGCATGTGGAGACAACATCGTCATCATCTTCCGACAGTGTTGGTGAGTCAGCACTGTTGTCAAGGACTGGGAGTGGGCAATCAACACCTTCGGTCGGGACACAGCACACAGGGCCCACCCTGCCGCCAACTGCACCATGTACTGTTCGTGCACGCAGGAGTAGGGGGAGCAGAGTGGCGTTCGGTGTCGGCACCGCTGCCCCAGCCTCGGTGAGCCAAAATGCACTTTGTGCAGAGGCAGTTGATCTGCTGCGTCAGCTGTGTGTGGGGCAGACAAATATGATAAATGCTTTCCAAGACCACGATAGGAAGTTGGGGCAGGTGGTGGCATTCATGGAAGGTATGCATGGTGATCTGGCTGGTGTACACAGGACACTGCAGTCATTGGCTAACAGTGTGTCGTCTGCCATTGTACAGTCGCATGGACTGGGTGGTACTTCTGTTCCACCATCTACAACTCTGGATGTGTCAGGGGGGAGTGACTTTTCTGAGCAGGACTCTAATACAGGTTATTGCACTAGAAGCAGCGTCAGCCAGCACGTCAAGGCACGGAGGCCTCAGACCCCATCCCCTAGGTCAGGTAAATCTGTTCACAAGGACAACATCAGATATAGTGGAGTACACACACGTGAAGCAAAAGAGGGATTGGGTGTAATGGCTACACATGCTGCACAGCCATCCCACACACAAGGTACTACCAAGCCAAGACTCACTCCCACTTCCATTGACACTACCTTGTACGAGGACATTGAGAAGACGAAAAAAATCACTTGAGGGCTCGCATACTCCCAGTGCCAGGGAGACTAGAAAGGAAGGAGCCACTCCCAAGGGCAGGGAAACTAGGAAGGAAGGAGCCACTCCCAAGGGCAGGGAAACCAGGAAGGAAGGAGCCACTCCCAAGGGCAGGGACACTAGGCAGGAAGGAGCCACTCCCAAGGGCAGGGACACTAGGCAGGAAGGAGCCTCTCCCAAGGGCAGGGACACTAGGCAGGAAGGAGCCACTCCCAAGGGCAGGGACACTAGGCAGGAAGGAGCCACTCCCAAGGGCAGGGACACTAGGAATGAAGGAGCCACTCCCAAGGGCAGGGACACTAGGCAGGAAGGAGCCACTCCCAAGGGCAGGGAAACTAGGAAGGAAGGAGCCACTCCCAAGGGCAGGGAAACTAGGAAGGAAGGAGCCACTCCCAAGGGCAGGGAAACTAGGAAGGCAGTAGCCACTCCCAAGGGCAGGGACAAGGACAGTCACAAGAGAAACGCACCTAAGAAGAGCACGGGCACTCCCAGGGGCAGGGACACACACGGGGAGCAGGTGTGTCCTGGGGATATGTACACCACACACGACAAGTCTGCTGCCTGGAACAGGGCACCATCCAGGGAACAGGGAAAGTCCGCAGACAACAGTACTCCTACGGAAATTGAACATCCAAGGCCCAAGGCATCTCCCATGGACAGTGGCGCTGTCAGGGACAGGCATACATCACCCATTGTTGCACTGAGGCAGCTGTTTTCTGGGAAACGGAATACAGATGTCTCCGCAGTGGAGTCACCCCTCACCTCCACTCCCATCAGGGCCTGTCAGGGACGGATGCAGGTGGACCCTGTAGTAGCATCCCCCATGACACATGTTGCAGAGCCCACAAGGCAGCCACACAGCAAACGACAAGCAGGCTCCAGCACGTCCCCAGAGAGCATTCCCCCCCCCAGCAGATGCACCTCCCATGGTGGGTGAAATGTCTTCTCAGTCCGGCCCACTTGTAAGTCCTGTCCTGTACAGGGTGCAGGCACATGTCCAAAAGAAACATAGACACACAGCATTGACACATGCACAATCCGATGTCGGACAATTGCAACTATCCCCCGCTCCCAGAGCCACCCTGCCTCCTGGACCATACAGCCCTGTGGCTCATCATTTCAGTGGTCCCAGTGGCGCTGGTGCAGTTGACTCGCATGTGTCTGTTAGTGGCAGGGTATCAGTCGAGACATATCCTGTATCAGGTGCTGGCAGTGTATCTGGGTCTATGGGCCATGTGTCAGTCACTCGGTCTGTGGCTGTGTCTCACACTCCTGTATCAGGTGCTGGCAGTGTATCTGGGTCTATGGGCCATGTGTCAGTCACTCGGGCTGTGGCTGTGTCTCACACTCCTGTATCAGGTGCTGGCAGTGTATCTGGGTCTATAGGCCATGTGTCAGTCACTCGGGCTGTGGCTGTGTCTCACACTCCTGTATCAGGTGCTGGCAGTGTATCTGGGTCTATGGGCCATGTGTCAGTCACTCGGGCTGTGGCTGTGTCTCACACTCCTGTATCAGGTGCTGGCAGTGTATCTGGGTCTATGGGCCATGTGTCAGTCACTCGGGCTGTGGCTGTGTCTCACACTCCTGTATCAGGTGCTGGCAGTGTATCTGGGTCTATGGGCCAAGTGTCAGTCACTCGGGCTGTGGCTGTGTCTCACACTCATGTATCAGGTGCTGGCAGTGTATCTGGGTCTGTGGCTCACGTGTCAGTCACTACATCTGTGGCTGTGTGTCACACTCCGGTTTCTGGTGCTGGCAGTCTGTCCGATGTGGGTACTTCACGCAATCCACCTGATAGTGTGCTGTAAGTTGCTGTAGTGTGCCCTCAGATGTACTGCCTCTGATATACCTACTCTGGTGTCCACACTGCCCTGTTGCTGTTCTCATACTGATGAATTGCCTCAGATGTACCTGCTCTGGTGTCCACACTGCCCTGTTGCTGTTCTCATACTGATGTACTGCCTCTGATGTACCTGCTCTGGTGTCCACACTGCCCTATTGCTATTTTCATACTGATGTACTGCCTCTGATGTACCTGCTCTGGTGTCCACACTGCCCTGTTGCTGCCCTGTTGCTGTTCTCATACTGATGTACTGCCTCTGATGTACCTGCTCTGGTGTCCACACTGCCCTGTTGCTGTTCTCATACTGATGTACTGCCTCTGATGTACCTGCTCTGGTGTCCACACTGCCCTGTTGCTGCCCTGTTGCTGTTCTCATACTGATGTACTGCCTCTGATGTACCTGCTCTGGTGTCCACACTGCCCTGTTGCTGTTCTCATACTGATGTACTGCCTCTGATGTACCTGCTCTGGTGTCCACACTGCCCTGTTGCTGTTCTCATACTGATGTACTGCCTCTGATGTACCTGCTCTGGTGTCCACACTGCCCTGTTGCTGTTCTCATACTGATGTACTGCCTCTGATGTACCTGCTCTGGAGTCCACTATGCCCTGTTGCTGTTCTGATACTGCATTGTGCCCTCTCATGTGCTGCCTCTGATGGACCTTTTCAGTGCAATGGACAGTTGGTGCACTTAGCCCCTCTCATGTACTGCCTCTGATGGACCTGTGCCTTGCCATGGACTGTTGGTGCACTTAGCCCCTCTCATGTGCTGCCTCTGATGTACCTGCTCTGGTGTCCACACTGCCCTGTTGCTGCCCTGTTGCTGTTCTCATACTGATGTACTGCCTCTGATGTACCTGCTCTGGTGTCCACACTGCCCTGTTGCTGTTCTGATACTGCATTGTGCCCTCTCATGTGCTGCCTCTGATGGACCTTTTCAGTGCAATGGACTGTTGGTGCACTTAGCCCCTCTCATGTACTGCCTCTGATGGACCTGCTCTGGAGTCCACTATGCCCTGTTGCTGTTCTGATACTGCATTGTGCCCTCTCATGTGCTGACTCTGATGGACCTTTTCAGTGCAATGGACTGTTGGTGCACTTAGCCCCTCTCATGTACTGCCTCTGATGGACTTGCTCTGGAGTCCACTATGCCCTGTTGCTGTTCTGATACTGCATTGTGCCCTCTCATGTGCTGCCTCCGATGGACCTTTTCAGTGCAATGGACAGTTGGTGCACTTAGCCCCTCTCATGTACTGCCTCTGATGGACCTGTGCCTTGCCATGGACAGTTGGTGCACTTAGCCCCTCTCATGTACTGCCTCTGATGTACCTGCTCTGGAGTCCACTATGCCCTGTTGCTGTTCTGATACTGCATTGTGCCCTCTCATGTGCTGCCTCTGATGGACCTTTTCAGTGCAATGGACTGTTGGTGCACTTAGCCCCTCTCATGTACTGCCTCTGATGGACCTGTGCCTTGCCATGGACAGTTGGTGCACTTAGCCCCTCTCATGTACTGCCTCTGATGTACCTGCTCTGGTGTCCACACTGCCCTGTTGCTGCCCTGTTGCTGTTCTCATACTGATGTACTGCCTCTGATGTACCTGCTCTGGTGTCCACACTGCCCTGTTGCTGTTCTCATACTGATGTACTGCCTCTGATGTACCTGCTCTGGTGTCCACACTGCCCTGTTGCTGCCCTGTTGCTGTTCTCATACTGATGTACTGCCTCTGATGTACCTGCTCTGGTGTTCACACTGCCCTGTTGCTGTTCTCATACTGATGTACTGCCTCTGATGTACCTGCTCTGGTGTCCACACTGCCCTGTTGCTGCCCTGTTGCTGTTCTCATACTGATGTACTGCCTCTGATGTACCTGCTCTGGTGTCCACACTGCCCTGTTGCTGTTCTCATACTGATGTACTGCCTCTGATGTACCTGCTCTGGTGTCCACACTGCCCTGTTGCTGCCCTGTTGCTGTTCTCATACTGATGTACTGCCTCTGATGTACCTGCTCTGGTGTCCACACTGCCCTGTTGCTGTACTCATACTGATGTACTGCCTCTGATGTACCTGCTCTGGTGTCCACACTGCCCTGTTGCTATTCTCATACTGATGTACTGCCTCTGATGTACCTGCTCTGGTGTCCACACTGCCCTGTTGCTGCCCTGTTGCTGTTCTCATACTGATGTACTGCCTCTGATGTACCTGCTCTGGTGTCCCCACTGCCCATGCTCGATCCTAGACTGTGATGTTACTCCGATTCAGCGTAAATAAAATTGTGATTCATGTGTCGTGGGTTGTCGGAGTCATTCTTGCGTGTGTGATGCTGGTGTGGATTTGTATTTTCTTGAAGGCGGTGGGTTCAGATACATGTCTCTCTCCCCTACCTGGGTCACGACCCTTGGAGGCGTTGCCGTACACTAGAATATGTCGATTTCGGGACATGTCACTCCCCCCTCCCTACATCACGGCCCTTGCAGGTACTCCTCTCCAGACAGCGAATGGTTTGTAGCCTACCTGCGTCGTCCTCGATGTTGTGCCAAGACTAGGACGTAGTGGATCGCGTAGAGTATCGGGTAAGCGTGTAGTGCAGGGTCCATGTCGGCGAGCGGCTCGTGGTGGGTATGGTCGCTGTGGAGCATCCGCTGTGTTCAGGCAGGTTGTTTTTCCGCGGCGCTTTTATGTGTATTTTCCGCCATCTTGATTTGGAGGACGGTCCTAGACGTCAGTCCGTACGGCGGAGTCTCTGGATAGGTTACGTCCGCCGCGTGGTTGGGTGTGGTGGTGCGGCGGACCGTGTTGTACCGCCGCGGACGGATTTTGGCCCGTATTTCGTATCCTGATTTGGCGGCCGGAGTGTCCGCGACGGGCGCATGGAAAATAGGCATGTTCCGCTTACTCTGGGTCTGCGGAGGCACTTCCGTCCGCCATCCTAATGAGCCCCTGAGTGTGTATGTGAATTAAGGAATTATATTTTCATCAATTTCCATAATATTAGCTGTGTGTGCACACAATTTGTATCTTTTAGCTTACAGTGCATATTGAAATGGGCTGTATTCCGTGTCTAAATCGATTTATCATGTTAAATGATTTTTGCTGAAATGTGTGTCTATAATATTTTTCACAAGGGTCACACTGTGTCTGTATGTGAATTAAGGAATTATATTTCATCTTTTTCCATAATGTTAGCTGTGTGTGCTTACAGTTTGTATCCTTTAGCTTACAGGGTACACTTCTTTTTAAAGTGTTTCTCATGCTTGGATTCAATGCTGGTACAGAGATAGTGCTAATAGTTTAATTTGGCTTGTAAATATGCTCCCTTTTTACAAGCGCCTTGCGCAACCTTTAACATGGGTGCAAGCAGTGAATATATGGAGAGGGATAGGAATAGCAGACCTGGGGGGCTCAGGAATCTCTTCCCTGCCTCCTTGTCAACTATTACACTTCTGTTTACAACCACTAGCATCTGCCACAAAAACAAGATGGCGGACTACACTTCCTCATTTCGACTGACTAGAATGTTGACAGACGTCCAACAGCCAATCAGAATTCCGCGCGTGCACGCTAAGGTCCGCGCACGTGCAAAGATGGTGCAAGGACGGTGCACGACCATGCGCGCTCCGTGTCCCGCTTATAGATATATAATTTGAAAAAAGTCGATTTTCTCAACAATTAATGAAGGGATTTTCACCAAATATATAAAAGGCACTTCTGCATACAAGGCTCTACCATTTTACCAAGTTTGCAGTAATTCCATTTAGCCGTTCGGGCTGTAGCTGTGTCTAAAGGTCCTATGCAAAATTGCATTGGACTCAATTTCACATTCAATTTTCTCAAAAACTACTGGAGGTATTTACACCAAACATACAAAAGGCACTGCTCCATACCAGTCCCTACCATTTTGCCAAATCTTGTGTAATTCCATTCAGCCGTTCAAGCTGTAGCCTTGTCAGAATGTCCCTATGGAAATTAACATGGGGAAAACACGTTTTGGGACCCCCTTTTTTCTAAGTCCCCGCTTGACGAATCCCCCCGAAACTTTCAGGGAAGGAGCAGAGCGCAGCGAGGCAAATTTAAGGAAAATTACAGGCAGATCCCTCAATCGGCACCAAAGTTATTCCCAATAGAATGTTCGGAATGGTAACTAGGTCCTAACTATATATACCTGCTGGCGACTGCCAGTAGGTAATATATATATATATATAAATTCCCACGTTGTAGTTAGTTGGACTCACTATAACTCGCGCACCCGCAATCCACTGCTGATGATGTCACATATTACATCATTCATGACATGGTCAGTGACATCAGTGATGACATCACTGATGACATCTCAAATGACATCACTGATGACATCACTGATGACATCATCCAGTGTCTGTGTGTTTCTGTAAAGTTAAAATACAATTAAGTTATTAAGACTGATGCAAGCCCTTTCACATGAGGCTGTGCACACCGAGCATGTACAAAGAAAGACTTGCTCATTTAAAACAAGCAATGACATAGCCTATAGGTTTCGCCTTTTGGACTTTATAAGTGTTTCACCATGTATCACATTATTTGGGTACTGGGTGTAATGCAAAAATGATTTTCAAATATATGTGTTTGTCAGCTCAGCTGGCCCAAGTAGGTAAAATGAACCAAAAGGGGAAACACGTGTCAATGTGAAATAAATCCAAAAAGGCAAGTTTGTAAATAATACAACTTTATTGGCTATGCCACTGGCTGCATATGTGTCCTGCTTGGACCGCTGAGTGGACAGGAATGGCCGGTGAAGGGAGCCCTGGTTAGTGCCATAATTGCCTCAGAGCACATAGATCTACTACGTCCAGTACAGAGAACTGCGGTAGTAGTACCGAAGGAAGAGGATGGAGAAAATACTATACACATGGAAATACACACATGAAACACGAAATGTGGTGATGAGAAGGAGTATGAATGGAAATATAAAAGGGCAACCCTACAGTTCATTTGTAATTTACAGCTCACTGAAATGGCAGTATGACGCGCTCAGCTCCCTCACCTTCCAACACTAGTTCACTTTGCATCCTTTAAAACAATGGCGTCCGCCTTTGATATAGTGGGAAGGAGGGTCAACGGGGATGCAGTTATCCCGTCACATGATGTCTGCTCTAGCCTCCCTAGCACTCTGTACTTATTCAGGTGGAGCCTCTCTCTGGGCAACCGTCATTGACACCAGGAAACAAAAAACAAGAAACAACAAGCTAAACACACAGCACATAGCCACTCAAA